>NC_088419.1:17690825-17898908 GCF_034236695.1 Oncorhynchus nerka | reverse complement strand
GAGATGTGCATGGCATCACACTGGGCTTATGGGTTAAAAGCTGATGTGCATGGCATCACACTGGGCTTATGGGTTAACAGCTGATGTGCATGGCATCACACTGGGCTTATGGGTTAAGAGCTGATGTGCATGGCATCACACTGGGCTTATGGGTTAAAAGAGATGTGCATGGCATCACACTGGGCTTATGGGTTAAAAGCTGATGTGCATGGCATCACACTGGGCTTATGGGTTAAAAGAGATGTGCATGGCATCACACTGGGCTTATGGGTTAAAAGCTGATGTGCATGGCATCACACTGGGCTTATGGGTTAAAAGCTGATGTGCATGGCATCACACTGGGCTTATGGGTTAACAGCTGATGTGCATGGCATCACACTGGGCTTATGGGTTAAAAGCTGATGTGCATGGCATCACACTGGGCTTATGGGTTAAAAGCTGATGTGCATGGCATCACGCTGGGCTTATGGGTTAAAAGCTGATGTGCATGGCATCACACTGGGCTTATGGGTTAAATGCTGATGTCCATGGCATCACACTGGGCTTATGGGTTAAAAGCTGATGTGCATGGCATCACACTGGGCTTATGGGTTAAAAGCTGATGTGCATGGCATCACACTGGGCTTATGGGTTAAAAGCTGATGTGCATGGCATCACACTGGGCTTATGGGTTAAATGCTGATGTCCATGGCATCACACTGGGCTTATGGGTTAAAAGCTGATGTGCATGGCATCACACTGGGCTTATGGGTTAAAAGCTGATGTGCATGGCATCACACTGGGCTTATGGGTTAAAAGCTGATGTGCATGGCATCACACTGGGCTTATGGGTTATAAGCTGATGTGCATGGCATCACACTGGGTTTATGGGTTAAAAGCTGATGTGCATGGCATCACACTGGGCTTATGGGTTAAAAGAGATGTGCATGGCATCACACTGGGCTTATGGGTTAAAAGCTGATGTGCATGGCATCACACTGGGCTTATGGGTTAAAAGAGATGTGCATGGCATCACACTGTGCTTATGGGTTAAAAGAGATGTGCATGGCTTCACACTGGGCTTATGGGTTAAAAGAGATGTGCATGGCACCACACTGGGCTTATGGGTTAAAAGCTGATGTGCATGGTATCACACTGGCCTTATGGGTTAACAGCTGATGTGCATGGCATCACACTGGGCTTATGGGTTAAAAGAGATGTGCATGGCATCACACTGGGCTTATGGGTTAAAAGCTGATGTGCATGGCATCACACTGGGCTTATGGGTTAAAAGAGATGTGCATGGCATCACACTGGGCTTATGGGTTAAAAGAGATGTGCATGGCATCACACTGGGCTTATGGGTTAAAAGAGATGTGCATGGCATCACACTGGGCTTATGGGTTAAAAGAGATGTGCATGGCATCACACTTGGGCTTATGGGTTAAAAAGAGATGTGCATGGCATCACACTGGGCTTATGGGTTAAAAGCTGATGTGCATGGCATCACACTGGGCTTATGGGTTAAAAGCTGATGTGCATGGCATCACACTGGGCTTATGGGTTAACAGCTGATGTGCATGGCATCACACTGGGCTTATGGGTTAAAAGCTGATGTGCATGGCATCACACTGGGCTTATGGGTTAAAAGCTGATGTGCATGGCATCACGCTGGGCTATGGGTTAAAGCTGATGTGCATGGCATCACACTGGGCTTATGGGTTAAATGCTGATGTCCATGGCATCACACTGGGCTTATGGGTTAAAAGCTGATGTGCATGGCATCACACTGGGCTTATGGGTTAAAAGCTGATGTGCATGGCATCACACTGGGCTTATGGGTTAAAAGCTGATGTGCATGGCATCACACTGGGCTTATGGGTTAAATGCTGATGTCCATGGCATCACACTGGGCTTATGGGTTAAAAGCTGATGTGCATGGCATCACACTGGGCTTATGGGTTAAAAGCTGATGTGCATGGCATCACACTGGGCTTATGGGTTAAAAGAGCTGATGTGCATGGCATCACACTGGGCTTATGGGTTATAAGCTGATGTGCATGGCATCACACTGGGTTTATGGGTTAAAAGCTGATGTGCATGGCATCACACTGGGTTTATGGGTTAAAAGAGATGTGCATGGCATCACACTGGGCTTATGGGTTAAAAGCTGATGTGCATGGCATCACACTGGGCTTATGGGTTAAAAGAGATGTGCATGGCATCACACTGTGCTTATGGGTTAAAAGAGATGTGCATGGCTTCACACTGGGCTTATGGGTTAAAAGAGATGTGCATGGCATCACACTGGGCTTATGGGTTAAAAGAGATGTGCATGGCATCACACTGGGCTTATGGGTTAAAAGAGATGTGCATGGCATCACACTGGGCTTATGGGTTAAAAGAGATGTGCATGGCATCACATTGGGCTTATGGGTTAAAAGAGATGTGCATGGCATCACACTGGGCTTATGGGTTAAAAGAGATGTGCATGGCATCACACTGGGCTTATGGGTTAACAGCTGATGTGGATGGCATCACACTGGGCTTATGGGTTAACAGCTGATGTGCATGGCATCACACTGGGCTTATGGGTTAACAGCTGATGTGCATGGCATCACACTGGGCTTATGGGTTAAAAGCTGATGTGCATGGCATCACACTGGGCTTATGGGTTAAAAGAGATGTGCATGGCATCACACTGGGCTTATGGGTTAAAAGAGATGTGCATGGCTTCACACTGGGCTTATGGGTTAAAAGAGATGTGCATGGCATCACACTGGGCTTATGGGTTAAAAGAGATGTGCATGGCATCACACTGGGCTTATTGGTTAACAGCTGATGTGCATGGCATCACACTGGGCTTATGGGTTAAAAGAGATGTGCATGGCATCACACTGGGCTTATGGGTTAAAAGAGATGTGCATGGCATCACACTGGGCTTATGGGTTAAAAGCTGATGTGCATGGCATCACACTGGGCTTATGGGTTAAAAGAGATGTGCATGGCATCACACTGGGCTTATGGGTTAAAAGAGATGTGCATGGCATCACACTGGGCTTATGGGTTAAAAGAGATGTGCATGGCATCACACTGGGCTTATGGGTTAAAGCTGATGTGCATGGCATCACACTGGGCTTATGGGTTAAAGAGATGTGCATGGCATCACACTGGCTTTATGGGTTAAAAGCTGATGTGCATGGTATCACACTGGGCTTATGGGTTAACAGCTGATGTGCATGGCATCACACTGGGCTTATGGGTTAAAAGAGATGTGCATGGCATCACACTGGGCTTATGGGTTAAAAGAGATGTGCATGGCATCACACTGGGCTTATGGGTTAAAAGAGATGTGCATGGCATCACACTGGGCTTATGGGTTAAAAAAGATGTGCATGGCATCACACTGGGCTTATGGGTTAAAAGAGATGTGCATGGCATCACACTGGGCTTATGGGTTAAAAGAGATGTGCATGGCATCACACTGGGCTTATGGGTTAAAAGAGATGTGCATGGCATCACACTGGGCTTATGGGTTAAAAGAGATGTGCATGGCATCACACTGGGCTTATGGGTTAAAAGAGATGTGCATGGCATCACATTGGGCTTATGGGTTAAAAGAGATGTGCATGGCATCACACTGGGCTTATGGGTTAACAGCTGATGTGGATGGCATCACACTGGGCTTATGGGTTAAAGCTGATGTGCATGGCATCACACTGGGCTTATGGGTTAACAGCTGATGTGCATGGCATCACACTGGGCTTATGGGTTAAAAGCTGATGTGCATGGCATCACACTGGGCTTATGGGTTAAAAGAGATGTGCATGGCATCACACTGGGCTTATGGGTTAAAAGAGATGTGCATGGCATCACACTGGGCTTATGGGTTAAAAGAGATGTGCATGGCATCACACTGGGCTTATGGGTTAAAAGAGATGTGCATGGCATCACACTGGGCTTATGGGTTAAAAGAGATGTGCATGGCATCACATTGGGCTTATGGGTTAAAAGAGATGTGCATGGCATCACACTGGGCTTATGGGTTAAAAGAGATGTGCATGGCATCACACTGGGCTTATGGGTTAAAGCTGATGTGCATGGCATCACACTGGGCTTATGGGTTAAAAGAGATGTGCATGGCATCACACTGGGCTTATGGGTTAAAAGAGATGTGCATGGCATCACACTGGGCTTATGGGTTAAAAGAGATGTGCATGGCATCACACTGGGCTTATGGGTTAAAAGAGATGTGCATGGCATCACACTGGGCTTATGGGTTAAAAGAGATGTGCATGGCATCACACTGGGCTTATCACAGCTGATGTGCATGGCATCACACTGGGCTTATGGGTTAAAGAGATGTGCATGGCATCACACTGGGCTTATGGGTTAAAAGAGATGTGCATGGCATCACACTGGGCTTATGGGTTAAAAGCTGATGTGCATGGCATCACACTGGGCTTATGGGTTAAAAGAGATGTGCATGGCATCACACTGGGCTTATGGGTTAAAAGCTGATGTGCATGGCATCACACTGGGCTTATGGGTTAAAAGATGTGCATGGCATCACACTGGGCTTATGGGTTAAAAGCTGATGTGCATGGCATCACACTGGGCTTATGGGTTAAAAGAGATGTGCATGGCATCACACTGGGCTTATGGGTTAAAAGCTGATGTGCATGGCATCACACTGGGCTTATGGGTTAAAAGAGATGTGCATGGCATCACACTGGGCTTATGGGTTAAAAGCTGATGTGCATGGCATCACACTGGGCTTATGGGTTAAAAGCTGATGTGCATGGCATCACACTGGGCTTATGGGTTAACAGCTGATGTGCATGGCATCACACTGGGCTTATGGGTTAAAAGCTGATGTGCATGGCATCACACTGGGCTTATGGGTTAAAAGCTGATGTGCATGGCATCACACTGGGCTTATGGGTTAAAAGCTGATGTGCATGGCATCACACTGGGCTTATGGGTTAAATGCTGATGTCCATGGCATCACACTGGGCTTATGGGTTAAAAGCTGATGTGCATGGCATCACACTGGGCTTATGGGTTAAAGCTGATGTGCATGGCATCACACTGGGCTTATGGGTTAACAGCTGATGTGCATGGCATCACACTGGGCTTATGGGTTAAATGCTGATGTCCATGGCATCACACTGGGCTTATGGGTTAAAAGCTGATGTGCATGGCATCACACTGGGCTTATGGGTTAAAAGCTGATGTGCATGGCATCACACTGGGCTTATGGGTTAAAAGAGATGTGCATGGCATCACACTGGGCTTATGGGTTAAAAGCTGATGTGCATGGCATCACACTGGGCTTATGGGTTAAAAGCTGATGTGCATGGCATCACACTGGGCTTATGGGTTAAAAGAGATGTGCATGGCATCACACTGGGCTTATGGGTTAAAAGCTGATGTGCATGGCATCACACTGGGCTTATGGGTTAAAAGAGATGTGCATGGCATCACACTGGGCTTATGGGTTAAAAGAGATGTGCATGGCATCACACTGGGCTTATGGGTTAAAAGAGATGTGCATGGTATCACACTGGGCTTATGGGTTAAAAGCTGATGTGCATGGCATCACACTGGGCTTATGGGTTAACAGCTGATGTGCATGGCATCACACTGGGCTTATGGGTTAAAAGAGATGTGCATGGCATCACACTGGGCTTATGGGTTAAAAGCTGATGTGCATGGCATCACACTGGGCTTATGGGTTAAAAGAGATGTGCATGGCATCACACTGGGCTTATGGGTTAAAAGAGATGTGCATGGCATCACACTGGGCTTATGGGTTAAAAGAGATGTGCATGGCATCACACTGGGCTTATGGGTTAAAAGAGATGTGCATGGCATCACACTGGGCTTATGGGTTAAAAGAGATGTGCATGGCATCACACTGGGCTTATGGGTTAAAAGCTGATGTGCATGGCATCACACTGGGCTTATGGGTTAAAGCTGATGTGCATGGCATCACACTGGGCTTATGGGTTAACAGCTGATGTGCATGGCATCACACTGGGCTTATGGGTTAAAAGCTGATGTGCATGGCATCACACTGGGCTTATGGGTTAAAAGAGATGTGCATGGCATCACACTGGGCTTATGGGTTAAAAGCTGATGTGCATGGCATCACACTGGGCTTATGGGTTAAAAGAGATGTGCATGGCATCACACTGGGCTTATGGGTTAAAAGAGATGTGCATGGCATCACACTGGGCTTATGGGTTAAAAGAGATGTGCATGGCATCACACTGGGCTTATGGGTTAAAAGCTGATGTGCATGGCATCACACTGGGCTTATGGGTTAAAAGATGTGCATGGCATCACACTGGGCTTATGGGTTAAAAGAGATGTGCATGGCATCACACTGGGCTTATGGGTTAAAAGCTGATGTGCATGGCATCACACTGGGCTTATGGGTTAAAAGCTGATGTGCATGGCATCACACTGGGCTTATGGGTTAAAAGAGATGTGCATGGCATCACACTGGGCTTATGGGTTAAAAGAGATGTGCATGGCATCACACTGGGCTTATGGGTTAAAAGAGATGTGCATGGCATCACACTGGGCTTATGGGTTAAAAGAGATGTGCATGGCATCACACTGGGCTTATGGGTTAAAAGAGATGTGCATGGCATCACACTGGGCTTATGGGTTAAAGCTGATGTGCATGGCATCACACTGGGCTTATGGGTTAACAGCTGATGTGCATGGCATCACACTGGGCTTATGGGTTAAAAGCTGATGTGCATGGCATCACACTGGGCTTATGGGTTAAAAGCTGATGTGCATGGCATCACACTGGGCTTATGGGTTAAAAGAGATGTGCATGGCATCACACTGGGCTTATGGGTTAAAAGAGATGTGCATGGCATCACACTGGGCTTATGGGTTAAAAGCTGATGTGCATGGCATCACACTGGGCTTATGGGTTAAAAGAGATGTGCATGGCATCACACTGGGCTTATGGGTTAAAAGAGATGTGCATGGCATCACACTGGGCTTATGGGTTAAAGCTGATGTGCATGGCATCACACTGGGCTTATGGGTTAAAAGAGATGTGCATGGCATCACACTGGGCTTATGGGTTAAAAAGAGATGTGCATGGCATCACACTGGGCTTATGGGTTAAAAGCTGATGTGCATGGTATCACACTGGGCTTATGGGTTAACAGCTGATGTGCATGGCATCACACTGGGCTTATGGGTTAAAAGAGATGTGCATGGCATCACACTGGGCTTATGGGTTAAAAGCTGATGTGCATGGCATCACACTGGGCTTATGGGTTAAAAGAGATGTGCATGGCATCACACTGGGCTTATGGGTTAAAAGCTGATGTGCATGGCATCACACTGGGCTTATGGGTTAAAAGCTGATGTGCATGGCATCACACTGGGCTTATGGGTTAACAGCTGATGTGCATGGCATCACACTGGGCTTATGGGTTAAAAGCTGATGTGCATGGCATCACACTGGGCTTATGGGTTAAATGCTGATGTGCATGGCATCACGCTGGGCTTATGGGTTAAAAGCTGATGTGCATGGCATCACACTGGGCTTATGGGTTAAATGCTGATGTCCATGGCATCACACTGGGCTTATGGGTTAAAAGCTGATGTGCATGGCATCACACTGGGCTTATGGGTTAAAAGCTGATGTGCATGGCATCACACTGGGCTTATGGGTTAAAAGCTGATGTGCATGGCATCACACTGGGCTTATGGGTTAAAAGCTGATGTGCATGGCATCACACTGGGCTTATGGGTTAAAAGAGATGTGCATGGCATCACACTGGGCTTATGGGTTAAAAGCTGATGTGCATGGCATCACACTGGGCTTATGGGTTAAAAGAGATGTGCATGGCATCACACTGGGCGAATGGGTTAAAAGATGAGGTGCATGGCTTCACACTGGGCTTATGGGTTAAAAGAGATGTGCATGGCATCACACTGGGCTTATGGGTTAAAAGCTGATGTGCATGGTATCACACTGGGCTTATGGGTTAACAGCTGATGTGCATGGCATCACACTGGGCTTATGGGTTAAAAGAGATGTGCATGGCATCACACTGGGCTTATGGGTTAAAAGCTGATGTGCATGGCATCACATTGGGCTTATGGGTTAAAAGAGATGTGCATGGCATCACACTGGGCTTATGGGTTAAAAGAGATGTGCATGGCATCACACTGGGCTTATGGGTTAAAAGAGATGTGCATGGCATCACACTGGGCTTATGGGTTAAAAGAGATGTGCATGGCATCACACTGGGCTTATGGGTTAAAAGAGATGTGCATGGCATCACACTGGGCTTATGGGTTAAAAGAGATGTGCATGGCATCACACTGGGCTTATGGGTTAACAGCTGATGTGGATGGCATCACACTGGGCTTATGGGTTAAAAGCTGATGTGCATGGCATCACACTGGGCTTATGGGTTAACAGCTGATGTGCATGGCATCACACTGGGCTTATGGGTTAAAAGCTGATGTGCATGGCATCACACTGGGCTTATGGGTTAAAAGAGATGTGCATGGCATCACACTGGGCTTATGGGTTAAAAGAGATGTGCATGGCATCACACTGGGCTTATTGGTTAACAGCTGATGTGCATGGCATCACACTGGGCTTATGGGTTCAAAGAGATGTGCATGGCATCACACTGGGCTTATGGGTTAAAAGAGATGTGCATGGCATCACACTGGGCTTATGGGTTAAAAGCTGATGTGCATGGCATCACACTGGGCTTATGGTTTAAAAGAGATGTGCATGGCATCACACTGGGCTTATGGGTTAAAAGAGATGTGCATGGCATCACACTGGGCTTATGGGTTAAAAGAGATGTGCATGGCATCACACTGGGCTTATGGGTTAAAAGAGATGTGCATGGCATCACACTGGGCTTATGGGTTAAAAGCTGATGTGCATGGCATCACACTGGGCTTATGGGTTAACAGCTGATGTGCATGGCATCACACTGGGCTTATGGGTTAAAAGCTGATGTGCATGGCATCACACTGGGCTTATGGGTTAAAAGCTGATGTGCATGGCATCACACTGGGCTTATGGGTTAAAAGAGATGTGCATGGCATCACACTGGGCTTATGGGTTAAAAGAGATGTGCATGGCATCACACTGGGCTTATGGGTTAAAAGAGATGTGCATGGCATCACACTGGGCTTATGGGTTAAAAGAGATGTGCATGGCATCACACTGGGCTTATTGGTTAACAGCTGATGTGCATGGCATCACACTGGGCTTATGGGTTCAAAGAGATGTGCATGGCATCACACTGGGCTTATGGGTTAAAAGAGATGTGCATGGCATCACACTGGGCTTATGGGTTAAAAGCTGATGTGCATGGCATCACACTGGGCTTATGGTTTAAAAGAGATGTGCATGGCATCACACTGGGCTTATGGGTTAAAAGAGATGTGCATGGCATCACACTGGGCTTATGGGTTAAAAGATATGTGCATGGCATCACACTGGGCTTATGGGTTAAAAGAGATGTGCATGGCATCACACTGGGCTTATGGGTTAAAAGCTGATGTGCATGGTATCACACTGGGCTTATGGGTTAACAGCTGATGTGCATGGCATCACACTGGGCTTATGGGTTAAAAGAGATGTGCATGGCATCACACTGGGCTTATGGGTTAAAAGCTGATGTGCATGGCATCACACTGGGCTTATGGGTTAAAAGAGATGTGCATGGCATCACACTGGGTTTATGGGTTAAAAGAGATGTGCATGGCATCACACTGGGCTTATGGGTTAAAAGAGATGTGCATGGCATCACACTGGGCTTATGGGTTAAAAGAGATGTGCATGGCATCACATTGGGCTTATGGGTTAAAAGACATGTGCATGGCGTGGTGTGATCCATCCAGCTGGGGGTCCCAAATGCCAGCCTGTTTGACCAGAGCCCATAGGTTGCCATTAGGCTTACTTACTGTTGTTGGGGTAATATGGCGTTACTAGGGGAGGATCTTGTCCTTGAGTTATTTGTTGGGGTCTCGTGCTAATCACCGTTTGATGATTATCGGTGGGGTTAATTCATCTTAATTTCGTTTTTCTTTAATCTTCAAAGGGTTCATGGTGGGAAATGTGTGTCTGGCATTGCACCATGATTAATGATTGATTGATCTTTAAGAAGATATTACAGTTGTAGGTGAAGAGTATACTAGCAATCTCTGAGAGTACTCAGCTTCAATATTGTTTGGGAGGATATGCTTCAGATCACAGCACAAGCATGACATTGAATCTTATAATGTATACAATTTCAAGATTACAACACAAACTTCTATTTCACCTTTGAATCCAACACTCTTAGAAAAAAAGTAACTTTCTAGAACCTAAAATGGTTATTTGGCAGTCCCCATAGGAAAACCTTTGAATAACTATTTTTGGTTCCAGATAGAACCCTTTCCACAGAGAGTTCTACATGGAACCCAAAAGGGTTCTACCTCATACCAAAAAGGTTCTTCAAAGAGAGAGAGAGAGAGAGAGAGAGAGAGAGAGAGAGAGAGAGAGAGAGAGAGAGAGAGAGAGAGAGAGAGAGAGAGAGAGAGAGAGAGAGAGAGAGAGAGAGCAAGAGAGCAAGAGAGCAAGAGAGAGAGAGAGAGAGAGCAAGAGAGACAGAGAGAGAGAGCAAGAGAGAGAGTGACAGAGAGAGAGAGACAGAGAGAGAGAGAGAGAGAGAGAGAGAGACAGAGACAGAGACAGAGCGAGAGAGAGAGAGAGAGAGAGAGAGAGTGAGAGAGAGAGAGAGAGGAGCAGCCAGGTAAGGAGGCATTTATGTAAAATAGTTACGTAGTGTGTGTGTATGTGTACACCAGCTTCAGTGAGTCCATGCTGCTCCAGGGGAGAGGAAGGAGCCCAGAGGATTAGACAGCATTAGCCAGCGGCTGTTAGACATTGGCTACATTCCAAATGGCACCCTATTTCCTATGTAGTGAATTACTTTTCACCCATTGGGCTCTGGACCAAAAGTTGTGCCCTAAATAGGGAATACTGCACAATTTGGGACTTAGACACTGTAGATCATCACACACTGCTCCTCCTGTCTGGTGCTCCCTCCTGCTCACAGTGACTTGCCTCTGCCCTCAACACGAACACACACATACACACAGTCTTGTATACCTAACCTTGTGGGGACACACAATTCAGTCCGATTCCTATTTTCCCTGACCCCTAACCCTAAACCTAACCCGTAATCTAACCCGTACCCTTACACTAACCTGAACCCTAACCCTAACCCGAATACCTAACCTTAACCCGAATACCTAACCGTAGCTCCTAACCTTAACCCTAAACCTAATTCTAACCCTAACACTAATTCTAACCTTAACCCTAAACCCCCTAGAAATAGCATTTAACCTTGTGAGGAACAAGAAAATATCCCCAGTTGGTACAATTTTTGTTTGTTTAGTATTCTTGTGGGGACTTCACACACACACACACACACACACACACACACGCACACATGCACACATGCACACACACACACACACACACACACACACACAATACGACTATGACCTAATTCTTATTCTCATAGATTTGAACTTTTCTACTTCTCTCCCTGTTTTCCTTCCCAGTTTGACAACGGCCCATTAGCCTCAGTTCTCCATAGTGGCCATAGCTACCATAGCTGACCCTTGACCCTGGTCTGAAAGGCCCATTGTCCATTACACAGATCATCTGAGCCGTGGCTCGTTCCAAGACCCTCTCAAAGCCTCCTTCTCATGGCCTCGATAAATGAGGGACACTCCGATGCCAAGGTCAGGGACTGTGTGACATAGACACCCCTCTGCTCTCCAAGCCAACCCCCTCCACCCTGGACCCTCTGTCCACCCCCCCCCCCCCCCCCGCCACTGACACAACAGACACCCTGTGCCTCATCCATTGTGGACCTAAATACCCCTTAGATTGTCTATTAGTCAATCAATTATTTTGGATGAATGAGAAAGCCATTGGCCCTCACACACATTGGATTGCTGGCCAGGGAAGTGGTTCAGAGTTTAAATCTAACAAATTTACGGGAGTGAAAAATTAAATAATTTTGTAAGTCCAGGCGTTAATTAGGGTGTCTGTGTGGGATCTATTGTGTGTGGGGTCATTTGGTATGTATATACCAGACCTGTATAGACCAGACCTAAATAAACTAGACCTGTATAGATCAGACCTGTATAAACTAGACCTGGATAGACCAGACTTGTGTATACCAGACCTGTATAAACTAGACCTGGATATACCAGACCTGTATAGACCAGACCTGTATAAACTAGACCTGTATAAACTAGACCTGTATAGAACAGACCTGTATAGACCAGACCTGTATAGACCAGACCTGTATAAACTAGACCTGTATAAACTAGACCTGTATAGACCAGACCTGTATAAACTAGACCTGTATAGACCAGACCTGTATAGACCAGACCTGTATAAACTAGACCTGTATATACCAGACCTGTATAGAACAGACCTGTATAGACCAGACCTGTATAAACTAGACCTGTATAAACTAGACCTGTATAGACCAGACCTGTATAGACCATACCTGTATAGACCAGTTCTGTATAGACCAGACCTGTATAAACTAGACCTGTATAAACTAGACCTGTATAGACCAGACCTGTATAAACTAGACCTGTATAAACTAGACCTGTATAGACCAGACCTGTATAGACCAGACCTGTATAGACCAGACCTGTATAAACTAGATCTGTATAGACCAGACCTGTATAGACCAGACCTGTATAAACTAGACCTGTATAAACTAGACCTGTATAGACCAGACCTGTATAGACCAGACCTGTATAGACCAGACCTGTATAAACTAGACCTGTATATACCAGACCTGTATAGAACAGACCTGTATAGACCAGACCTGTATATACCAGACCTGTATAGACCAGACCTGTATAGACCAGACCTGTATAGAACAGACCTGTATAAACTAGACCTGTATAAACTAGACCTGTATAAACTAGACCTGTATAGACCAGACCTGTATAAACTAGACCTGTATAGAACAGACCTGTATAGAACAGACCTGTATAAACTAGACCTCTATAAACTAGACCTGTATATACCAGACCTGTATAGACCAGACCTGTATAGAACAGACCTGTATATACCAGACCTGTATAGAACAGACCTGTATAGACCAGACCTGTATAGACCAGACCTGTATAAACTAGACCTGTATAGACCAGACCTGTATAGACCAGACCTGTATAAACTAGATCTGTATAGACCAGACCTGTATAGACCAGACCTGTATAAACTAGACCTGTATAAACTAGACCTGTATAGACCAGACCTGTATAAACTAGACCTGTATAGACCAGACCTGTATAGACCAGACCTGTATAAACTAGATCTGTATAGACCAGACCTGTATAGACCAGACCTGTATAAACTAGACCTGTATAAACTAGACCTGTATAGAACAGACCTGTATAGACCAGACCTGTATAAACTAGACCTGTATTATAGACCAGACCTGTATAGACCAGACCTGTATAAACTAGACCTGTATAGACCAGACCTGTATATACCAGACCTGTGTAAACTAGACCTGTATAAACTAGATCTGTGTGTGTGGTGTGTGTCTGTTTTCGATGACTCTCTTTTTTGGACAATATAACACATCCAACCCTGCCCTATTTCATAGCAACAATAGGTTTGTATCTAACATAGAAATATATTGAAAACCAAGTATTGAAGCTGCATTATGCGATTTGATAGATGACAAAAACCAATGGTTGGGACCCTCCTTTAATGCTTCCACGCTCTGCAGTTTCTCTCCAACACTACTATGACCGTGCTCATGTCTACTGCAGTTCCTGTGGACGTATATATCACTGTCTGTTTTTTCTCCCTGTGTGGCTCTCTCTTTCACTGAGCATAGGGTCAAAGGGTGAGAGGGGGGTGAGGGTGGGGGGAGACCCTGTGCGATGGCCGCCGGGGAGTCTGGGAAGTCTGAGCCTCCCACTATATGACAGGAGGCGGTTGAGGAGGAGGGGGAAGTCGGTGGAGGTACTAGGAGGAGGAAGAGGAAGAGGAGGAGGAGGAGGAGGAGGGCATGGGTCTGACAAAGGGCTAGTTTGTTACTCTATCCTTTAGGGAAGGAGAAAGGCTAGCTCTAGTGACCTCTGTAAAACCCGAGCAGGAAAGGGTGTCAGGTTCTAACAGACCAGTTAGACCACTAAAACACAGAACAGGAAGCCAAAGTGTGCATTCCAAATGGCACCCTATTTAGGGCATGACTTTTGATCAGGGCCCATAGGGAATTGGGTGCCATTTGGGACGCATCCCTAGTGAATCACAACCCTCTGGGGTCTTAATGGAGTCAAGCTATATGTCCAAACATGATCCATGAGGTCCTGTGGGATATAAACAATACTACAGACTGTGTCTGAGTCCTACAGGTTAGGTAGCTGACCAGGGAATCATTGAAAACTGGATTTAGAAATACTGTATAACATTAGAGCAAAAGTATATGTTCATAAATGGTATACATTTTTGAACACACAAACACATTACACACGCACGCGCACATACACCTTCCCTTGTCCCCACCTGGCAGAGACAATAACAGTAACATGCTGAGGTAAAGGTCAAACACACAAACAGAGCATGTTCTCTCCTCTCTCTCTCCTCTCTCTCTCCTCTCTGGTCTCCTCTCCTTCTCTCCTCTCTCTCTCTCCTCTCCTCTCTCTCTCCTCTCGGTCTCCTCTCTCTCTCTCCTCTCTCTCCTCTCTCTCCTCGTTCTCTTCTCTCTCTCCCCTCTCCTCTCCTCTCTCTCCTCTCACTCCTCTCTCTCTCTCTCTCTCTCTCTCTCTCTCTCTCTCTCTCTCTCCTCTCTCCTCTCTCTCTCCTCTCTCTCTCTCTCCATCTCCTCTCTCTCCTCTTCGTCTCCTCTCTATCTCCCCTCACCTCCTCTATCTCATCTCTCTCCTCTCTCTCCTCTCGGTCTCCTCTCTCTCCTCTTGGTCTCCTCTCTCTCTCTCCTCTCTATCTCCTCTCTCTCCTCTCAGTCTCCTCTCTCTCTCCTCTCCTCTCTCTCCTCTCGGTCTCCTCTCTCTCCATCTCCTCTTTCTCCTCTCGGTCTCCTCTCTCTCCTCTCCTCTCTCTCTCTCTCTATCTCCTCTCCTCTCCTCTCCTCATCTCCTCTCTCTCCTCTCGGTCTCCTCTCTCTCCTCTCTCTCTCTCCTCTCTCTCCTCTTTATCCTCTCTCTATCTCCTCTCTCTCCTCTCGGTCTCCTCTCTATCTCCTCTTTCTCCTCTCTCTCTACTCTCGGTCTCCTCTCTCTCCGTCCTCTCTCACCTCTCTCCTCTCTCGCTCTGTCCTCTCTCTCCTCTCTCCTCTCTCTCTCCACTGCTAGAGGTGCATTCTTCTACCTGCATCCTGATGTAGTTTTCAATTCCAAAACATCAAACCTACCTACCTAACCTATCAAATCATTCAGGCTAATGTATAACGTCAATAGGGGACAACACTGCTCCGAGCTGCATTTTATCTCATAAAAGCCTATCAAACATTTAACAAATGAAAAACGGGAGAAACTCCTCGTGCTTTGCCCTTTTGCCATTTACGAAATACAGTGATATACATTTCAGATGGGATGGTTAATTTTTAAAGGCACGGAGGCCACCCATGTCTGAGGGAACCGTCAGATTGAAAGTCAATTATGAAGATAAATATTGTAGGCCTACAGTAATAATACATCCAGGCATATTACTACCATGCTGTGTGTGATTAACAGGTAACATCATGGAATAATATTTTAGATGTCAGCTGTTTCATGCGCTGAATAAGATGTACTCATCTATTATTTCTGGTACATCATATTGTGTATTCTGTAGTGGTTGTGTGTGTGTGTGTGTGTGTGTGTGTGTGTGTGTGTGTGTGTGTGTGTGTGTGTGTGTGTGTGTGTGTGTGTGTGTGTGTGTGTGTGTGTGAGAGAGTCAGTCATGGGTGAAGTATCTGAGAGGTGGGCTGTGTGGGTAGTAAGGCTTACAGGCGGCAGGTAGCCTGGTGTTTAAAACTTCTTCAGGCTAGAGTCAATTTTTCTCCACTTCCTGTCTGACTGACGTTCCCAAAGTGAACTGCCTGTTACTCAGGCCCAGAAGCCAGGATATCCATATAATTGGTACCATTGGATAGAAAATACTTTGAAGTTTGTATAAATGTTAAAATAATGTATGAGACTATAACACAATTGATATGGTAGGAGAAAATCCAAAGAAAAACCAACCAGATTTATTTTTTGAGAGCCCATGATCTTTCAATGGAAAGCTATGGGTCCTACGCAATTCCAACTCCCAGATTGCAATTCCTATGTCTTACACTAGATGTCAACAGTCTTTTTTCAAGGTTTCAGGCTTGTTTCTTCCCAAACGAGGAAGAATTTTGAGTTTTGGTACAAGGAGTCAGAGATGGAAATCAGTCTGTGCGCGTGCGGTGAAGAGGACACACACTTGCTAATTTTGCTTTTCTATTGAACATACTTCTTTCCGTATGAAATATTATAGTTTAATTACATTTTAGGGTACCTGATGGTTAAATAAAAACTTATTTTGACTTGTTTTAACAAAGTTTAGCGGTAGATTTTCAGATTCATTTCTCTGCATGTTGAGCGAGTGGATTACTCAAATCAATGGCACCAACTAAACAGACTTTTGGGGATATAAAGAAGGATTTTATCTAACAAAACGACACTACATGTTGTAGCTGGGACCCTTGGGATTGCAAATCAGGGGAAGATTTTCAAGAAGTAAGTGAATATTTAATCGCTATTTGTGATTTTACGAAGCATGTGCTGTTTGAAAAATATTTTGATGTGGGGCGCTATCCTCAAACAATTGCATGGCATGCTTTCGCTGTAAAGCCTATTGTAAACAGGACAATGCAGTTCGATTAACAAGAATTTAAGCTTTAACCGATATAAGACACTTGTATGTACCTAGATGTTTAATATTCATACTTTTTATGATTATGTATTTTAATTGCCCACTCTCCAATTTCAATGGAAGTTCTCTCCTATCCCAGAGAGGTTTGAAGAATGTTGGGTCAGTAACTGAAACGTTGCTGGTTCCAATCCCCGAACCGACTAGGTGAAAAATCTGTCAATGTGCCCTTGAGCAAGGGCCTGAACCCTTATTGCTCCTGTAAGTTGCTCTGGGTAAGGCTATCTGCTAAATGACATCAAATGCTTAGCCCCGAGTTAGAGCAGAGAGCCTTTGATAGCAGTCAGATCTGGGGGAACACATACACCTTTCATTTCACATGACAGAGGGAGCAAGAGAATGAAGGAGAGACTGAGGGAAAGAGAGAAAAAGGGAGAGCAAGAGAGAGAGAAGAAGAGAGGAAGGAGGAGAGAGAAAGAGAAGGAGAGACTGAGGGAAAGAGAGAAAGAGGGAGAGAGAGTGAGAGAGAAGAAGAGAGGAAGGAGGAGAGAGAAAGAGAAAAAGAAACTGCAGGAAAGAGAGGAAGGGGGAGAGAGAAAGAGAAGAAGAAACTGCAGGAAAGAGAGGAAGGGGGAGAGAGAAGAAGAGACCGCGGGAAAGAGTGGAAGGGAAGAGAGAGAGGAGAAGAGATTGCTGGAAAGAGGAAGAAAGAGAGAGAAAGAAGGAGAGACAGCGGGGAAGAGAGGAAGGGGGAGAGAGAAAGAGAAGAAGAAACTGCAGGAAAGAGAGGAAGGGGGAGAGAGAAAGAGAAGAAGAAACTGCAGGAAAGAGAGGAAGGGGGAGAGAGAAGAAGAGACCGCGGGAAAGAGGAAGAAAGAGAGAGAAAGAAGGAGAGACAGCGGGGAAGAGAGGAAGGGGAAGAGAGAAAGAGAAGAAGAAACTGCAGGAAAGAGAGGAAGGGGGAGAGAGAAGAAGAGACCGCGGGAAAGAGTGGAAGGGAAGAGAGAGAGGAGAAGAGATTGCTGGAAAGAGGAAGAAAGAGAGAGAAAGAAGGAGAGACAGCGGGGAAGAGAGGAAGGGGGAGAGAGAAAGAGAAGAAGAAACTGCAGGAAAGAGAGGAAGGGGGAGAGAGAAAGAGAAGAAGAAACTGCAGGAAAGAGAGGAAGGGGGAGAGAGAAAGAGAAGAAGAAACTGCAGGAAAGAGAGGAAGGGGGAGAGAGAAGAAGAGACCGCGGGAAAGAGTGGAAGGGAAGAGAGAGAGGAGAAGAGATTGCTGGAAAGACAGGAAGGGGAAGAGAGAGAGAGATCTTTCTATACTTTCAGACTCAACACACTTGAGTGTTCCTTGCTCTTGACAGGCCCCTGCATTTTATAAGATCAGAGTGGTTTCATAGTAGCCTATTGACTTGAGGCAAAGGGATTGACAGAATATTTTTTCAAATAACTGAAAACGCTTTTGAGTAAAATAAACTCAGATAGAGTCAGCTTTGGCAGTTGGTCATCTACACTAGTGCCCTTAAGGGTTGACCCTCAGACCAAACCTGACCTACACAGCTGCCATGGGTAGAGGAGAACAATAGAACAGGGTAGAGGAGAACAATAGAACAGGGTAGAGGAGAACAATATAACAGGGTAGAGGAGAACAATAGAACAGGGTAGAGGAGAAAAATAGAACAGGGTAGAGGAGAACAATAGAACAGGGTAGAGGAGAACAATAGAACAGGGTAGAGGAGAACAATAGAACAGGGTAGAGGAGAACAATAGAACAGGGAGGAGAGAGAACAATAGAACAGGGTAGAGGAGAACAATAGAACAGGGTAGAGGAGAACAATAGAACAGGGTCGAGGGAACAATAGAGTAGAGGAGAACAATAGAACAGGGTAGAGGAGAACAATAGAACAGGGTAGAGGGGAACAATAGAACATAGTAGAGGAGAACAATAGAACAGGGTAGAGGAGAACAATAGAACAGGGTAGAGGAGAACAATAGAACAGGTAGAGGAGAACAATAGAACAGGGTAGAGGAGAACAATAGAACAGGGTAGAGGAGAACAATAGAACAGGGTAGAGGAGAACAATAGAACAGGGTAGAGGAGAACAATAGAACAGGGTAGAGGAGAACAATAGAACAGGGTAGAGGAGAACAATAGAACAGGGTAGAGGAGAACAATAGAACAGGGTAGAGGAGAACAATAGAACAGGGTAGAGGAGAACAATAGAACAGGGTAGAGGAGAACAATAGAACAGGGTAGAGGAGAACAAGAGAACAATAGAACAGGGTAGAGGAGGAACAGAACAATAGAACAGGGTAGAGGAGAACAATAGAACATGGTAGAGGACAATAGAACAGGGTAGAGGAGAACAATAGAACAGGGTAGAGGAGAACAATAGAACAGGGTAGAGAGGAGAACAATAGAACAGGGTAGAGGAGAACAATAGAACAGGGTAGAGAACAATAGAACAGGTAGAGGAGAACAATAGAACAGGGTAGAGGAGAACAATAGAACAGGGTAGAGGAGAACAATAGAACAGGGTAGAGGAGAACAATAGAACAGGGTAGAGGAGAACAATAGAACAGGGTAGAGGAGAACAATAGAACAGGGTAGAGGAGAACAATAGAACAGGGTAGAGGAGAACAATAGAACAGGGTAGAGGAGAACAATATAACAGGGTAGAGGAGAACAATAGAACAGGGTAGAGGAGAACAATAGAACAGGGTAGAGGAGAACAATAGAACAGGGTAGAGGAGAACAATAGAACAGGGTAGAGGAGAACAATAGAACAGATAGAGGAGAACAATAGGGTAGGGTAGAGGAGAACAATAGAACAGGGTAGAGGAGAACAATAGAACAGGGTAGAGGAGAACAATAGAACAGGGTAGAGGAGAACAATAGAACAGGGTAGAGGAGAACAATAGAACAGGGTAGAGGAGAACAATAGAACAGGGTAGAGGAGAACAATAGAACAGGGTAGAGGAGAACAATAGAACAGGGTAGAGGAGAACAATAGAACAGGGTAGAGGAGAACAATAGAACAGGGTAGAGGAGAACAATAGAACAGGGTAGAGGAGAACAATAGAACAGGGTAGAGGAGAACAATAGAACAGGGTAGAGGAGGAGAACAATAGAACAGGGTAGAACAGAGGAGAACAATAGAACAGGGTAGAGGAGAACAATAGAACAGGGTAGAACAGGGTAGAACAATAGAACAGGGTAGAGGAGAACAATAGAACAGGGTAGAGGAGAACAATAGAACAGGGTAGAGGAGAACAATAGAACAGGGTAGAGGAGAACAATAGAACAGGGTAGAGGAGAACAATAGAACAGGGTAGAGGAGAACAATAGAACAGGGTAGAGGAGAACAATAGAACAGGGTAGAGGAGAACAATAGAACAGGGTAGAGGAGAACAATAGAACAGGGTAGAGGAGAACAATAGAACAGGGTAGAGGAGAACAATAGAACAGGGTAGAGGAGAACAATAGAACAGGGTAGAGGAGAACAATAGAACAGGGTAGAGGAGAACAATAGAACAGGGTAGAGGAGAACAATAGAACAGGGTAGAGGAGAACAATAGAACAGGGTAGAGGAGAACAATAGAACAGGGTAGAGGAGAACAATAGAACAGGGTAGAGGAGAACAATAGAACAGGGTAGAGGAGAACAATAGAACAGGGTAGAGGAGAACAATAGAACAGGGTAGAGGAGAACAATAGAACAGGGTAGAGGAGAACAATAGAACAGGGTAGAGGAGAACAATAGAACAGGGTAGAGGAGAACAATAGAACAGGGTAGAGGAGAACAATAGAACAGGGTAGAGGAGAACAATAGAACAGGGTAGAGGAGAACAATAGAACAGGGTAGAGGAGAACAAGGAACAGGGTAGAGGAGAACAATAGAACAGGGTAGAGGAGAACAATAGAACAGGGTAGAGGAGAACAATAGAACAGGGTAGAGGAGAACAATAGAACAGGGTAGAGGAGAACAATAGAACAGGGTAGAGGAGAACAATAGAACAGGGTAGAGGAGAACAATAGAACAGGAACAGAGTAGAGGAGAACAATAGAACAGGGTAGAGGAGAACAATAGAACAGGGTAGAGGAGAACAATAGAACAGGGTAGAGGAGAACAATAGAACAGGGTAGAGGAGAACAATAGAACAGGGTAGAGGAGAACAATAGAACAGGGTAGAGGAGAACAATAGAACAGGGTAGAGGAGAACAATAGAACAGGGTAGAGGAGAACAATAGAACAGGGTAGAGGAGAACAATAGAACAGGTAGAGGAGAACAATAGAACAGGGTAGACAATAGAACAGGGTAGAGGAGAACAATAGAACAGGGTAGAGGAGAACAATAGAACAGGGTAGAGGAGAACAATAGAACAGGGTAGAGGAGAACAATAGAACAGGGTAGAGAACAATAGAACAGGGTAGAGGAGAACAATAGAACAGGGTAGAGGAGAACAATAGAACAGGGTAGAGGAGAACAATAGAACAGGGTAGAGGAGAACAATAGAACAGGGTAGAGGAGAACAATAGAACAGGGTAGAGGAGAACAATAGAACAGGGTAGAGGAGAACAATAGAACAGAACAGGTAGAGGAGAACAATAGAACAGGGTAGAGGAGAACAATAGAACAGGGTAGAGGAGAACAATAGAACAGGGTAGAGGAGAACAATAGAACAGGGTAGAGAACAATAGAACAGGTAGAGGAGAACAATAGAACAGGGTAGAGGAGAACAATAGAACAGGGTAGAGGAGAACAATAGAACAGGGTAGAGGAGAACAATAGAACAGGGTAGAGGAGAACAATAGAACAGGGTAGAGGAGAACAATAGAACAGGGTAGAGGAGAACAATAGAACAGGGTAGAGGAGAACAATAGAACAGGGTAGAGGAGAACAATAGAACAGGGTAGAGGAGAACAATAGAACAGGGTAGAGGAGAACAATAGAACAGGGTAGAGGAGAACAATAGAACAGGGTAGAGGAGAACAATAGAACAGGGTAGAGGAGAACAATAGAACAGGGTAGAGGAGAACAATAGAACAGGGTAGAGGAGAACAATAGAACAGGGTAGAGGAGAACAATAGAACAGGGTAGAGGAGAACAATAGAACAGAGTAGAGGAGAACAATAGAACAGGGTAGAGGAGAACAATAGAACAGGGTAGAGGAGAACAATAGAACAGGGTAGAGGAGAACAATAGAACAGGGTAGAGGAGAACAATAGAACAGGGTAGAGGAGAACAATAGAACAGGGTAGAGGAGAACAATAGAACAGAGTAGAGGAGAACAATAGAACAGGGTAGAGGAGAACAATAGAACAGGGTAGAGGAGAACAATAGAACAGGGTAGAGGAGAACAATAGAACAGGGTAGAGGAGAACAATAGAACAGGGTAGAGGAGAACAATAGAACAGGGTAGAGGAGAACAATAGAACAGGGTAGAGGAGAACAATAGAACAGGGTAGAGAACAGAGAAGAACAATAGAACAGGGTAGAGGAGAACAATAGAACAGGGTAGAGGAGAACAATAGAACAGGGTAGAGGAGAACAATAGAACAGGGTAGAGGAGAACAATAGAACAGGGTAGAGGAGAACAATAGAACAGGGTAGAGGAGAACAATAGAACAGGGTAGAGGAGAACAATAGAACAGGGTAGAGGAGAACAATAGAACAGGGTAGAGGAGAACAATAGAACAGGGTAGAGGAGAACAATAGAACAGGGTAGAGGAGAACAATAGAACAGGGTAGAGGAGAACAATAGAACAGGGTAGAGGAGAACAATAGAACAGGGTAGAGGAGAACAATAGAACAGGGTAGAGGAGAACAATAGAACAGGGTAGAGGAGAACAATAGAACAGGGTAGAGGAGAACAATAGAACAGGGTAGAGGAGAACAATAGAACAGGGTAGAGGAGAACAATAGAACAGGGTAGAGGAGAACAATAGAACAGGGTAGAGGAGAACAATAGAACAGGGTAGAGGAGAACAATAGAACAGGGTAGAGGAGAACAATAGAACAGGGTAGAGGAGAACAATAGAACAGGGTAGAGGAGAACAATAGAACAGGGTAGAGGAGAACAATAGAACAGGGTAGAGGAGAACAATAGAACAGGGTAGAGGAGAACAATAGAACAGGGTAGAGGAGAACAATAGAACAGGGTAGAGGAGAACAATAGAACAGGGTAGAGAGAACAATAGAACAGGGTAGAGGAGAACAATAGAACAGGGTAGAGGAGAACAATAGAACAGGGTAGAGGAGAACAATAGAACAGGGTAGAGGAGAACAATAGAACAGGGTAGAGGAGAACAATAGAACAGGGTAGAGGAGAACAATAGAACAGGGTAGAGGAGAACAATAGAACAGGGTAGAGGAGAACAATAGAACAGAGAGGAGAACAATAGAACAGAGGAGAAACAATAGAACAGGGTAGAGGAGAACAATAGAACAGGGTAGAGGAGAACAATAGAACAGGGTAGAGGAGAACAATAGAACAGGGTAGAGGAGAACAATAGAACAGGGTAGAGGAGAACAATAGAACAGGGTAGAGGAGAACAATAGAACAGGGTAGAGGAGAACAATAGAGGAGAACAATAGAACAGGGTAGAGGAGAACAATAGAACAGGGTAGAGAGAGAACAATAGAACAGGGTAGAGGAGAACAATAGAACAGGGTAGAGGAGAACAATAGAACAGGGTAGAGGAGAACAATAGAACAGGGTAGAGGAGAACAATAGAACAGGGTAGAGGAGAACAATAGAACAGGGTAGAGGAGAACAATAGAACAGGGTAGAGGAGAACAATAGAACAGGTAGAGGAGAACAATAGAACAGGGTAGAGGAGAACAATAGAACAGGGTAGAGGAGAACAATAGAACAGGGTAGAGGAGAACAATAGAACAGGGTAGAGGAGAACAATAGAACAGGGTAGAGGAGAACAATAGAACAGGGTAGAGGAGAACAATAGAACAGGGTAGAGGAGAACAATAGAACAGGGTAGAGGAGAACAATAGAACAGGGTAGAGAACAGAGAACAATAGAACAGGGTAGAGGAGAACAATAGAACAGGGTAGAGGAACAGAGAGGAGAACAATAGAACAGGGTAGAGGAGAACAATAGAACAGGGTAGAGGAGAACAATAGAACAGGGTAGAGGAGAACAATAGAACAGGGTAGAGGAGAACAATAGAACAGGGTAGAGGAGAACAATAGAACAGGGTAGAGGAGAACAATAGAACAGGGTAGAGGAGAACAATAGAACAGGGTAGAGGAGAACAATAGAACAGGGTAGAGGAGAACAATAGAACAGAACAGTAGAGGAGAACAATAGAACAGGGTAGAGGAGAACAATAGAACAGGGTAGAGGAGAACAATAGAACAGGGTAGAGGAGAACAATAGAACAGGGTAGAGGAGAACAATAGAACAGGGTAGAGGAGAACAATAGAACAGAGTAGAGGAGAACAATAGAACAGGGTAGAGGAGAACAATAGAACAGGGTAGAGGAGAACAATAGAACAGGGTAGAGGAGAACAATAGAACAGGGTAGAGGAGAACAATAGAACAGGGTAGAGGAGAACAATAGAACAGGGTAGAGGAGAACAATAGAACAGAGTAGAGGAGAACAATAGAACAGGGTAGAGGAGAACAATAGAACAGGGTAGAGAACAGGGTAGAGGAGAACAATAGAACAGGGTAGAGGAGAACAATAGAACAGGGTAGAGGAGAACAATAGAACAGGGTAGAGGAGAACAATAGAACAGGGTAGAGGAGAACAATAGAACAGGGTAGAGGAGAACAATAGAACAGGGTAGAGGAGAACAATAGAACAGGGTAGAGGAGAACAATAGAACAGGGTAGAGGAGAACAATAGAACAGGGTAGAGGAGAACAATAGAACAGGGTAGAGGAGAACAATAGAACAGGGTAGAGGAGAACAATAGAACAGGGTAGAGGAGAACAATAGAACAGGGTAGAGGAGAACAATAGAACAGGGTAGAGGAGAACAATAGAACAGGGTAGAGGAGAACAATAGAACAGGGTAGAGGAGAACAATAGAACAGGGTAGAGGAGAACAATAGAACAGGGTAGAGGAGAACAATAGAACAGGGTAGAGGAGAACAATAGAACAGGGTAGAGGAGAACAATAGAACAGGGTAGAGGAGAACAATAGAACAGGGTAGAGGAGAACAATAGAACAGGGTAGAGGAGAACAATAGAACAGGGTAGAGGAGAACAATAGAACAGGGTAGAGGAGAACAATAGAACAGGGTAGAGGAGAACAATAGAACAGGGTAGAGGAGAACAATAGAACAGAGTAGAGGAGAACAATAGAACAGAGTAGAGGAGAACAATAGAACAGGGTAGAGGAGAACAATAGAACAGGGTAGAGGAGAACAATAGAACAGGGTAGAGGAGAAACAATAGAACAGGGTAGAGGAGAACAATAGAACAGGGTAGAGGAGTAGGTAGAGGAGAACAATAGAACAGGTAGAGGAGAACAATAGAACAGGGTAGAGGAGAACAATAGAACAGGGTAGGAGAACAATAGAACAGGAGAACAATAGAACAGGGTAGAGGAGAACAATAGAACAGGGTAGAGGAGAACAATAGAACAGAGTAGAGGAGAACAATAGAACAGGGTAGAGGAGAACAATAGAACAGGGTAGAGGAGAACAATAGAACAGGGTAGAGGAGAACAATAGAACAGGGTAGAGGAGAACAATAGAACAGGGTAGAGGAGAACAATAGAACAGGGTAGAGGAGAACAATAGAACAGGGTAGAGGAGAACAATAGAACAGGGTAGAGGAGAACAATAGAACAGGGTAGAGGAGAACAATAGAACAGAGAACAATAGAACAGGGTAGAGGGAACAATAGAACAGGGTAGAGGAGAACAATAGAACAGGGTAGAGGAGAACAATAGAACAGGGTAGAGGAGAACAATAGAACAGGGTAGAGGAGAACAATAGAACAGGGTAGAGGAGAACAATAGAACAGGGTAGAGGAGAACAATAGAACAGGGTAGAGGAGAACAATAGAGGAAACAGAACAGGGGGTAGAGGAGAACAATAGAACAGAGTAGAGGAGAACAATAGAACAGGGTAGAGGAGAACAATAGAACAGGGTAGAGGAGAACAATAGAACAGGGTAGAGGAGAACAATAGAACAGGGTAGAGGAGAACAATAGAACAGGGTAGAGGAGAACAATAGAACAGAGTAGAACAATAGAACAGGGTAGAGGAGAACAATAGAACAGGGTAGAGAGAACAATAGAACAGGGTAGAGGAAACAATAGAACAGGGTAGAGGAGAACAATAGAACAGGGTAGAGGAGAACAATAGAACAGAATAGAGAGAACAATAGAACAGGGTAGAGGAGAACAATAGAACAGGGTAGAGGAGAACAATATAACAGGAGAGGAGAACAATAGAACAGGGTAGAGGAGAACAATAGAACAGGGTAGAGGAGAACAATAGAACAGGGTAGAGGAAACAATAGAACAGGGTAACAGGGTAGAGGAGAACAATAGAACAGAGTAGAGGAGAACAATAGAACAGGGTAGAGGAGAACAATAGAACAGGGTAGAACATAGGAGAACAATAGAACAGGGTAGAGGAGAACAATAGAACAATAGAACAGAGTAGAGGAGAACAATAGAACAGGGTAGAGGAGAACAATAGAACAGGGTAGAGGAGAACAATAGAACAGGGTAGAGGAGAACAATAGAACAGGGTAGAGGAGAACAATAGAACAGGGTAGAGGAGAACAATAGAACAGGTAGAGGAGAACAATAGAACAGGGTAGATGAGAACAATAGAACAGGGTAGAGGGAACAATAGAACAGGGTAGAGGAGAACAATAGAACAGGGTAGAGGAGAACAATAGAACAGGGTAGAGGAGAACAATAGAACAGGGTAGAGGAGAACAATAGAACAGGGTAGAGGAGAACAATAGAACAGGGTAGAGGAGAACAATAGAACAGGGTAGAGGAGAACAATAGAACAATAGAGGAGAACAATAGAACAGGTAGAGGAGAACAATAGAACAGGGTAGAGGAGAACAATAGAACAGGGTAGAGGAGAACAATAGAACAGGGTAGAGGAGAACAATAGAACAGGGTAGAGGAGAACAATAGAACAGGGTAGAGGAGAACAATAGAACAGGGTAGAGGAGAACAATAGAACAGGGTAGAGGAGAACAATAGAACAGGGTAGAACAGGAGAGACAATAGAACAGGGTAGAGGAGAACAATAGAACAGGTAGAGGAGAACAATAGAACAGGGTAGAGGAGAACAATAGAACAGGTAGAGGAGAACAATAGAACAGGTAGAGGAGAACAATAGAACAGGGTAGAGGAGAACAATAGAACAGGGTAGAGGAGAACAATAGAACAGGGTAGAGGAACAATAGAACAGGGTAGAGGAGAACAATAGAACAGGGTAGAGGAGAACAATAGAACAGAGTAGAGGAGAACAATAGAACAGGGTAGAGGAGAACAATAGAACAGAGTAGAGGAGAACAATAGAACAGGGTAGAGAGAACAATAGAACAGGGTAGAGGAAAACAATAGAACAGGGTAGAGGAGAACAATAGAACAGGGTAGAGGGGGAACAATAGAACAGGTAGAGAGGAGAACAATAGAACAGGGAACAGAGGAGAGAACAATAGAACAGGGTAGAGGAGAACAATAGAACAGGGTAGAGGAGAACAATAGAACAGGGTAGAGGAGAACAATAGAACAGGGTAGAGAGAACAATAGAACAGGGTAGAGGAGAACAATAGAACAGGGTAGAGGAGAACAATAGAACAGGGTAGAGGAGAAACAATAGAACAGGTAGAGGAGAACAATAGAACAGGGTAGAGGAGAACAATAGAACAGGGTAGAGGAGAACAATAGAACAGGGTAGAGGAGAACAATAGAACAGGGTAGAGGAGAACAATAGAACAGGGTAGAGGAGAACAATAGAACAGGGTAGAGGAGAACAATAGAACAGGGTAGAGGAGAACAATAGAACAGGGTAGAGGAGAACAATAGAACAGGGTAGAGGAGAACAATAGAACAGGGTAGAGGAGAACAATAGAACAGGGTAGAGGAGAACAATAGAACAGGGTAGAGGAGAACAATAGAACAGGGTAGAGGAGAACAATAGAACAGGGTAGAGGAGAACAATAGAACAGGGTAGAGGAGAACAATAGAACAGGGTAGAGGAGAACAATAGAACAGGGTAGAGGAGAACAATAGAACAGGGTAGAGGAGAACAATAGAACAGGGTAGAGGAGAACAATAGAACAGGGTAGAGGAGAACAATAGAACAGGGTAGAGGAGAACAATAGAACAGGGTAGAGGAGAACAATAGAACAGGGTAGAGGAGAACAATAGAACAGGGTAGAGGAGAACAATAGAACAGGGTAGAGGAGAACAATAGAACAGGGTAGGAGAACAATAGAACAGGGTAGAGAGAACAATAGAACAGGTAGAGGAGAACAATAGAACAGGGTAGAGGAGAACAATAGAACAGGGTAGAGGAGAACAATAGAACAGGGTAGAGGAGAACAATAGAACAGGGTAGAGGAGAACAATAGAACAGGGTAGAGGAGAACAATAGAACAGGGTAGAGGAGAACAATAGAACAGGGTAGAGGAGAACAATAGAACAGGGTAGAGGAGAACAATAGAACAGGGTAGAGGAGAACAATAGAACAGGGTAGAGGAGAACAATAGAACAGGGTAGAGGAGAAACAATAGAACAGGGTAGAGGAGAACAATAGAACAGGGTAGAGGAGAACAATAGAACAGGGTAGAGGAGAACAATAGAACAGGGTAGAGGAGAACAATAGAACAGGGTAGAGGAGAACAATAGAACAGGGTAGAGGAGAACAATAGAACAGGGTAGAGGAGAACAATAGAACAGGTAGAGGAGAACAATAGAACAGGGTAGAGGAGAACAATAGAACAGGGTAGAGGAGAACAATAGAACAGGGTAGAGGAGAACAATAGAACAGGGTAGAGGAGAACAATAGAACAGGGTAGAGGAGAACAATAGAACAGGGTAGAGGAGAACAATAGAACAGGGTAGAGGAGAACAATAGAACAGGGTAGAGGAGAACAATAGAACAGGGTAGAGGAGAACAATAGAACAGGGTAGAGGAGAACAATAGAACAGGGTAGAGGAGAACAATAGAACAGAGTAGAGGAGAACAATAGAACAGGGTAGAGGAGAACAATAGAACAGGGTAGAGGAGAACAATAGAACAGGGTAGAGAGAACAATAGAACAGGAACAGAGGGAGAACAATAGAACAGGGTAGAGGAGAACAATAGAACAGAGTAGAGGAGAACAATAGAACAGGGTAGAGGAGAACAATAGAACAGGGTAGAGGAGAACAATAGAACAGGGTAGAGGAGAACAATAGAACAGGGTAGAGGAGAACAATAGAACAGGGTAGAGGAGAACAATAGAACAGGGTAGAGGAGAACAATAGAACAGGGTAGAGGAGAACAATAGAACAGGGTAGAGGAGAACAATAGAACAGGGTAGAGGAGAACAATAGAACAGGGTAGAGGAGAACAATAGAACAGGGTAGAGGAGAACAGGGTAGAGGAGAACAATAGAACAGGTAGGAGAACAATAGAACAGGGTAGAGGAGAACAATAGAACAGGGTAGAGGAGAACAATAGAACAGGGTAGAGGAGAACAATAGAACAGGGTAGAGGAGAACAATAGAACAGGGTAGAGGAGAACAATAGAACAGGGTAGAGGAGAACAATAGAACAGGGTAGAGGAGAACAATAGAACAGGGTAGAGGAGAACAATAGAACAGGGTAGAGGAGAACAATAGAACAGGGTAGAGGAGAACAATAGAACAGGGGTAGAGGAGAACAATAGAACAGGGTAGAGGAGAAACAATAGAACAGAGTAGAGGAGAACAATAGAACAGGGTAGAGGAGAACAATAGAACAGGGTAGAGGAGAACAATAGAACAGGTAGAGGAGAACAATAGAACAGGGTAGAGGAGAACAATAGAACAGGGTAGAGGAGAACAATAGAACAGAGTAGAGGAGAACAATAGAACAGGGTAGAGGAGAACAATAGAACAGGGTAGAGGAGAACAATAGAACAGGGTAGAGGAGAACAATAGAACAGGGTAGAGGAGAACAATAGAACAGGGTAGAGGAGAACAATAGAACAGGGTAGAGGAGAACAATAGAACAGGGTAGAGGAGAACAATAGAACAGGGTAGAGGAGAACAATAGAACAGGGTAGAGGAGAACAATAGAACAGGGTAGAGGAGAACAATAGAACAGGGTAGAGGAGAACAATAGAACAGGGTAGAGGAGAACAATAGAACAGAGTAGAGGAGAACAATAGAACAGGGTAGAGGAGAACAATAGAACAGGGTAGAGGAGAACAATAGAACAGGGTAGAGGAGAACAATAGAACAGGGTAGAGGAGAAACAATAGAACAGGGTAGAGGAGAACAATAGAACAGGGTAGAGGAGAAACAATAGAACAGGGTAGAGGAGAACAATAGAACAGGTAGAGAGAACAATAGAACAGGGTAGAGGAGAACAATAGAACAGGGTAGAGGAGAACAATAGAACAGGGTAGAGGAGAACAATAGAACAGGGTAGAGGAGAACAATAGAACAGGGTAGTAGAGGAGAACAATAGAACAGAGTAGAGGAGAACAATAGAACAGGGTAGAGGAGAACAATAGAACAGGGTAGAGGAGAACAATAGAACAGGGTAGAGGAGAACAATAGAACAGGGTAGAGGAGAACAATAGAACAGGGTAGAGGAGAACAATAGAACAGGGTAGAGGAGAACAATAGAACAGGGTAGAGGAGAACAATAGAACAGGGTAGAGGAGAACAATAGAACAGGGTAGAGGAGAACAATAAACAGAACAGGGAAGGGGAGAACAATAGAACAGGGTAGAGGAGAACAATAGAACAGGGTAGAGGAGAACAATAGAACAGGTAGAGGAGAACAATAGAACAGAAGAACAATAGAACAGGGAGGAGAACAATAGAACAGAGTAGAGGAGAACAATAGAACAGGGTAGAGGAGAACAATAGAACAGGGTAGAGGAGAACAATAGAACAGGGTAGAGGAGAACAATAGAACAGGGTAGAGGAGAACAATAGAACAGGTAGAGGAGAACAATAGAACAGAGTAGAGGAGAAAACAATAGAACAGGGTAGAAACAGGGTAGAGGAGAACAATAGAACAGGGTAGAGAAACAATAGAACAGGGTAGAGGAGAACAATAGAACAGGGTCGAGGAGAACAATAGAACAGGGTAGAGAGAACAATAGAACAGGGTAGAGGAGAACAATAGAACAGGGTAGAGGAGAACAATAGAACAGGGTAGAGGAGAACAATAGAACAGGGTAGAGGAGAACAATAGAACAGGGTAGAGGAGAACAATAGAACAGGGTAGAGGAGAACAATAGAACAGGGTAGAGGAGAACAATAGAACAGGGTAGAGGAGAACAATAGAACAGAGTAGAGGAGAACAATAGAACAGGGTAGAGGAGAACAATAGAACAGGGAGGAGAACAATAGAACAGGGTAGAGGAGAACAATAGAACAGGGTCGAGAAGAACAATAGAACAGAGTAGAGGAGAACAATAGAACAGGGTAGAGGAGAACAATAGAACAGGGTAGAGGGAGAACAATAGAACAGGGTAGAGGAGAACAATAGAACAGGGTAGAGGAGAACAATAGAACAGGGTAGAGGAGAACAATAGAACAGGCAGAGGAGAACAATAGAACAGGGTAGAGGAGAACAATAGAACAGGGTAGAGGAGAACAATAGAACAGGGTAGAGGAGAAAACAATAGAACAGAACAGAACAGGTAGAGGAGAACAATAGAACAGGGTAGAGGAGAACAATAGAACAGGGTAGAGGAGAACAATAGAACAGGGTAGAGGAGAACAATAGAACAGGGTAGAGGAGAACAATAGAACAGGGTAGAGGAGAACAATAGAACAGAGTAGAGGAGAACAATAGAACAGGGTAGAGGAGAACAGGGTAGAGGAGAACAATAGAACAGGGTAGAGGAGAACAATAGAACAGGGTAGAGGAGAACAATAGAACAGGGTAGAGGAGAACAATAGAACAGGGTAGAGGAGAACAATAGAACAGGGTAGAGGAGAACAATAGAACAGGGTAGAGGAGAACAATAGAACAGGGTAGAGGAGAACAATAGAACAGGGTAGAGGAGAACAATAGAACAGGGTAGAGGAGAACAATAGAACAGGTAGAGGAGAACAATAGAACAGGGTAGAGGAGAACAATAGAACAGGGTAGAGGAGAACAATAGAACAGGGGAGGAGAACAATAGAACAGGGTAGAGGAGAACAATAGAACAGGGTAGAGGAGAACAATAGAACAGGGTAGAGGAGAACAATAGAACAGGGAGAGGAGAACAATAGAACAGAACAGGTAGAGGAGAACAATAGAACAGGGTAGAGGAGAACAATAGAACAGGAGAAACAATAGAACAGGGTAGAGGAGAACAATAGAACAGGGTAGAGGAGAACAATAGAACAGGGGTAACAATAGAACAGGTAGAGGAGAACAATAGAACAGGGTAGAGGAGAACAATAGAACAGGGTAGAGGAGAACAATAGAACAGGTAGAGAGAACAATAGAACAGGGTAGAGGAGAACAATAGAACAGGGTAGAGGAGAACAATAGAACAGGGTAGAGGAGAACAATAGAACAGGGTAGAGGAGAACAATAGAACAGGTAGAGGAGAACAATAGAACAATAGAAAACAGGGTAGAGGAGAACAATAGAACAGGGTAGAGGAGAACAATAGAACAGGGTAGAGGAGAACAATAGAACAGGGTAGAGGAGAACAATAGAACAGGGTAGAGGAGAACAATAGAACAGGGTAGAGGAGAACAATAGAACAGGTAGAGGAGAACAATAGAACAGGAGGAGAACAATAGAACAGGGTAGAGGAGAACAATAGAACAGGGTAGAGGAGAACAATAGAACAGGGTAGAGGAGAACAATAGAACAGGGTAGAGGAGAACAATAGAACAGGGTAGAGGAGAACAATAGAACAGGGTAGAGGAGAACAATAGAACAGGGTAGAGGAGAACAATAGAACAGGGTAGAGGAGAACAATAGAACAGAGTAGAGGAGAACAATAGAACAGGGTAGAGGAGAACAATAGAACAGGGTAGAGGAGAACAATAGAACAGGGTAGAGGAGAACAATAGAACAGGGTAGAGGAGAACAATAGAACAGAGTAGAGGAGAACAATAGAACAGGTAGAGGAAACAATAGAACAGGGTAGAGGAGAACAATAGAACAGGGTAGAGAGAACAATAGAACAGGTAGAGGAGAACAATAGAACAGGGTAGAGGAGAACAATAGAACAGGTAGAGGAGAACAATAGAACAGGGTAGAGGAGAACAATAGAACAGGTAGAGGAGAACAATAGAACAGGGTAGAGGAGAACAATAGAACAGGGTAGAGGAGAACAATAGAACAGGGAGGAGAGAACAATAGAACAGGGTAGAGGAGAACAATAGAACAGGGTAGAGGAGAACAATAGAACAGGGTAGAGGAGAACAATAGAACAGGGTAGAGGAGAACAATAGAACAGGGTAGAGGAGAACAATAGAACAGGGTAGAGGAGAACAATAGAACAGGTAGAGAGAACAATAGAACAGGGTAGAGGAGAACAATAGAACAGGGTAGAGGAGAACAATAGAACAGGGTAGAGGAGAACAATAGAACAGGGTAGAGGAGAACAATAGAACAGGGTAGAGGAGAACAATAGAACAGGGTAGAGGAGAACAATAGAACAGGGTAGAGGAGAACAATAGAACAGGGTAGAGGAGAACAATAGAACAGGGTAGAGGAGAACAATAGAACAGGGTAGAGGAGAACAATAGAACAGGGTAGGAGAAACAATAGAACAGGGTAGAGGAGAACAATAGAACAGGGTAGAGGAGAACAATAGAACAGGGTAGAGGAGAACAATAGAACAGGGTAGAGGAGAACAATAGAACAGAGTAGAGGAGAACAATAGAACAGGGTAGAGGAGAACAATAGAACAGGGTAGAGGAGAACAATAGAACAGGGTAGAGGAGAACAATAGAACAGGGTAGAGGAGAACAATAGAACAGGGTAGAGGAGAACAATAGAACAGGGTAGAGGAGAACAATAGAACAGAGTGAGGAGAACAATAGAACAGGGTAGAGGAGAACAATAGAACAGGGTAGAGGAGAACAATAGAACAGGTAGAGGAGAACAATAGAACAGGGTAGAGGAGAACAATAGAACAGGGTAGAGGAGAACAATAGAACAGGGTAGAGGAGAACAATAGAACAGGGTAGAGGAGAACAATAGAACAGGGTAGAGGAGAACAATAGAACAGGGTAGAGGAGAACAATAGAACAGGGTAGAGGAGAACAATAGAACAGGGTAGAGGAGAACAATAGAACAGGGTAGAGGAGAACAATAGAACAGGGTAGAGGAGAACAATAGAACAGGGTAGAGGAGAACAATAGAACAGGGTAGAGGAGAACAATAGAACAGGGAAGAGGAGAACAATAGAACAGGGTAGAGGAGAACAATAGAACAGGGTAGAGGAGAACAATAGAACAGGGTAGAGGAGAACAATAGAACAGGGTAGAGGAGAACAATAGAACAGGGTAGAGGAGAACAATAGAACAGGGTAGAGAGAACAATAGAACAGGGTAGAGGAGAACAATAGAACAGGGTAGAGGAGAACAATAGAACAGAGTAACAGAACAGGGTAGAGGAGAACAATAGAACAGGGTAGAGGAGAACAATAGAACAGGGTAGAGGAGAACAATAGAACAGGGTAGAGGAGAACAATAGAACAGGGTAGAGGAGAACAATAGAACAGGGAGGAGAACAATAGAACAGGAGAGGAAACAATAGAACAGGGTAGAGGAGAACAATAGAACAGGGTAGAGGAGAACAATAGAACAGGGTAGAGGAGAACAATAGAACAGGGTAGAGGAGAACAATAGAACAGGGTAGAGGAGAACAATAGAACAGGGTAGAGGAGAACAATAGAACAGAGTAGAGGAGAACAATAGAACAGGGTAGAGGAGAACAATAGAACAGGGTAGAGGAGAACAATAGAACAGGGTAGAGGAGAACAATAGAACAGGGTAGAGGAGAACAATAGAACAGGGTAGAGGAGAACAATAGAACAGGTAGAGGAGAACAATAGAACAGGGTAGAGAGAACAATAGAACAGGGTAGAGGAGAACAATAGAACAGGGTAGAGGAGAACAATAGAACAGGGTAGAGGAGAACAATAGAACAGGTAGAGGAGAACAATAGAACAGGGTAGAGGAAACAATAGAACAGGGTAGAGGAGAACAATAGAACAGGGTAGAGGGAACAATAGAACAGGTAGAGGAGAACAATAGAACAGGGTAGAGGAGAACAATAGAACAGAGTAGAGGAGAACAATAGAACAGGGTAGAGGAGAACAATAGAACAGGGTAGAGGAGAACAATAGAACAGGGTAGAGGAGAACAATAGAACAGGGTAGAGGAGAACAATAGAACAGAGTAGAGGAGAACAATAGAACAGGGTAGAGGAGAACAATAGAACAGGGTAGAGGAGAACAATAGAACAGGGTAGAGGAGAACAATAGAACAGGGTAGAGGAGAACAATAGAACAGGGTAGAGGAGAACAATAGAACAGGGTAGAGGAGAACAATAGAACAGAGTAGAGGAGAACAATAGAACAGGGTAGAGGAGAACAATAGAACAGGGTAGAGGAGAACAATAGAACAGGGTAGAGGAGAACAATAGAACAGGGTAGAGGAGAACAATAGAACAGAGTAGAGGAGAACAATAGAACAGGGTAGAGGAGAACAATAGAACAGGGTAGAGGAGAACAATAGAACAGGGTAGAGGAGAACAATAGAACAGGGTAGAGGAGAACAATAGAACAGGTAGAACAATAGAACAGGGTAGAGGAGAACAATAGAACAGGTAGAGGAGAACAATAGAACAGGGTAGAGGAGAACAATAGAACAGGGTAGAGGAGAACAATAGAACAGGGTAGAGGAGAACAATAGAACAGGGTAGAGGAGAACAATAGAACAGGGTAGAGGAGAACAATAGAACAGGGTAGAGGAGAACAATAGAACAGGGTAGAGGAGAACAATAGAACAGAGGTAGAGGAGAACAATAGAACAGGGTAGAGGAGAACAATAGAACAGAGTAGGGAGAGAACAATAGAACAGGGTAGAGGAGAACAATAGAACAGGGTAGAGGAGAACAATAGAACAGGGTAGAGGAGAACAATAGAACAGGGTAGAGGAGAACAATAGAACAGGGTCGAAACAATAGCACATAGTAGAGGAGAACAATAGAACAGGGTAGAGGAGAACAATAGAACAGGGTAGAGGAGAACAATAGAACAGGGTAGAGGAGAACAATAGAACAGGGTAGAGGAGAACAATAGAACAGGGTAGAGGAGAACAATAGAACAGGGTAGAGGAGAACAATAGAACAGGGTCAGGGAACAATAGCACATAGTAGAGGAGAACAATAGAACAGGGTAGAGGAGAACAATAGAACAGAGTAGAGGAGAACAATAGAACAGGGTAGAGGAGAACAATAGAACAGGGTAGAGGAGAACAATAGAACAGGGTAGAGGAGAACAATAGAACAGGGTAGAGGAGAACAATAGAACAGGGTAGGAGAACAATAGAACATAGTAGAGAAACAATAGAACAGGGTAGAGGAGAACAATAGAACAGGTAGAGGAGAACAATAGAACAGGGTAGAGGAGAACAATAGAACAGGGTAGAGGAGAACAATAGAACAGGGTAGAGGAGAACAATAGAACAGGGTAGAGGAGAACAATAGAACAGAGTAGAGGAGAACAATAGAACAGGGTAGAGGAGAACAATAGAACAGGGTAGAGGAGAACAATAGAACAGGGTAGAGGAGAACAATAGAACAGGGTCGAGGAGAACAATAGAACATAGTAGAGGAGAACAATAGAACAGGGTAGAGGAGAACAATAGAACAGAGTAGAGGAGAACAATAGAACAGGGTAGAGGAGAACAATAGAACAGGGTAGAGGAGAACAATAGAACAGGGTAGAGGAGAACAATAGAACAGGGTAGAGGAGAACAATAGAACAGGGTAGAGGAGAACAATAGAACAGGGTAGAGGAGAACAATAGAACAGAGGTAGAGGAGAACAATAGAACAGGGTAGAGGAGAACAATAGAACAGAGTAGAGGAGAACAATAGAACAGGGTAGGAGAACAATAGAACAGGGTAGGAGAACAATAGAACAGGGTAGAGGAGAACAATAGAACAGGGTAGAGGAGAACAATAGAACAGAGTAGAGGAGAACAATAGAACAGGGTAGAGGAGAACAATAGAACAGGGTAGAGGAGAACAATAGAACAGGGTAGAGGAGAACAATAGAACAGGGTAGGAGAACAATAGAACAGAGTAGAGGAGAACAATAGAACAGGGTAGAGGAGAAACAATAGAACAGGGTAGAGAACAGGGTCGAGGAGAACAATAGAACAGAGCAGAGGAGAACAATAGAACAGGGTAGAGGAGAACAATAGAACAGAGTAGAGGAGAACAATAGAACAGGGTAGAGGAGAACAATAGAACAGGGTAGAGGAGAACAATAGAACAGAGTAGAGAACAATAGAACAGGGTAGAGGAGAACAATAGAACAGAGTAGAGGAGAACAATAGAACAGGGTAGAGGAGAACAATAGAACAGGTAGAGGAGAACAATAGAACAGGGTAGAGGAGAACAATAGAACAGGGTAGAGGAGAACAATAGAACAGGGTAGAGGAGAACAATAGAACAGGGTAGAGGAGAACAATAGAACAGGGTAGAGGAGAACAATAGAACAGGGTAGAGGAGAACAATAGAACAGGGTAGAGGAGAACAATAGAACAGGGTAGAGGAGAACAATAGAACAGGGTAGAGGAGAACAATAGAACAGGGTAGAGGAGAACAATAGAACAGGGTAGAGGAGAACAATAGAACAGGGTAGAGGAGAACAATAGAACAGGGTAGAGGAGAACAATAGAACAGGGTAGAGGAGAACAATAGAACAGGGTAGAGGAGAACAATAGAACAGGGTAGAGGAGAACAATAGAACAGGGTAGAGGAGAACAATAGAACAGGGTAGAGGAGAACAATAGAACAGGGTAGAGGAGAACAATAGAACAGGGTAGAGGAGAACAATAGAACAGGGTAGAGGAGAACAATAGAACAGGGTAGAGGAGAACAATAGAACAGGTAGAGGAGAACAATAGAACAGGGTAGAGGAGAACAATAGAACAGGGTAGAGGAGAACAATAGAACAGGGTAGAGGAGAACAATAGAACAGGGTAGAGGAGAACAATAGAACAGGGTAGAGGAGAACAATAGAACAGGGTAGAGGAGAACAATAGAACAGGGTAGAGGAGAACAATAGAACAGGGTAGAGGAGAACAATAGAACAGGGTAGAGGAGAACAATAGAACAGGGTAGAGGAGAACAATAGAACAGGGTAGAGGAGAACAATAGAACAGGGTAGAGGAGAACAATAGAACAGGGTAGAGGAGAACAATAGAACAGGGTAGAGGAGAACAATAGAACAGGGTAGAGGAGAACAATAGAACAGGGTAGAGGAGAACAATAGAACAGGGTAGAGGAGAACAATAGAACAGGGTAGAGGAGAACAATAGAACAGGGTAGAGGAGAACAATAGAACAGGGTAGGGAACAATAGAACAGGGTAGAGGAGAACAATAGAACAGGGTAGAGGAGAACAATAGAACAGGTAGAGGAGAACAATAGAACAGGGTAGAGGAGAACAATAGAACAGAGTAGAGGAGAACAATAGAACAGGGTAGAGGAGAACAATAGAACAGGGTAGAGGAGAACAATAGAACAGGGTAGAGGAGAACAATAGAACAGGGTAGAGGAGAACAATAGAACAGGGTAGAGGGAACAATAGAACAGGGTAGAGGAGAACAATAGAACAGGGTAGAGGAGAACAATAGAACAGGGTAGAGGAGAACAATAGAACAGGGTAGAGGAGAACAATAGAACAGGGTAGAGGAGAACAATAGAACAGGGTAGAGGGGAACAATATAACAGGGTAGAGGAGAACAATAGAACAGGGTCAGGGAACAATAGACATAGTAGAGGAGAACAATAGAACAGGGTAGAGGAGAACAATAGAACAGGGTAGAGGAGAACAATAGAACAGGGTAGAGGAGAACAATAGAACAGGGTCGGGGAACAATAGAACATAGTAGGAGAGGGTAGAAGAACAATAGAACAGAGGGTAGAGGAGAACAATAGAACAGGTAGAGGAGAACAATAGAACAGGTAGAGGAGAACAATAGAACAGGGTAGAGGAGAACAATAGAACAGGGTAGAGGAGAACAATAGAACAGGGTAGAGAGAACAATAGAACAGGGTAGAGGAGAACAATAGAACAGGGTAGAGGAGAACAATAGAACAGGGTAGAGGAGAACAATAGAACAGGGTAGAGGAGAACAATAGAACAGAGTAGAGGAGAACAATAGAACAGGGTAGAGGAGAACAATAGAACAGGGTAGAGGAGAACAATAGAACAGGGTAGAGGAGAACAATAGAACAGGGTAGAGGAGAACAATAGAACAGGGTAGAGGAGAACAATAGAACAGGGTAGAGGAGAACAATAGAACAGGGTAGAGGAGAACAATAGAACAGAGTAGAGGAGAACAATAGAACAGGGTAGAGGAGAACAATAGAACAGGGTAGAGGAGAACAATAGAACAGGGTAGAGGAGAACAATAGAACAGGGTAGAGGAGAACAATAGAACAGGGTAGAGGAGAACAATAGAACATAGTAGAGGAGAACAATAGAACAGGGTAGAGGAGAACAATAGAACAGGGTAGAGGAGAACAATAGAACAGGGTAGAGGAGAACAATAGAACAGGGTAGAGGAGAACAATAGAACAGGGTAGAGGAGAACAATAGAACAGGTGAGGAGAACAATAGAACAGGGTAGAGGAGAGAACAGATAGAACAGGGTAGAACAGGCAGAGGAGAACAATAGAACAGGGTAGAGGAGAACAATAGAACAGAGTAGAGGAGAACAATAGAACAGGGTAGAGGAGAACAATAGAACAGGGTAGAGGAGAACAATAGAACAGGGTAGAGGAGAACAATAGAACAGGGTAGAGGAGAACAATAGAACAGGGTAGAGGAGAACAATAGAACAGGGTAGAGGAGAACAATAGAACAGGGTAGAGGAGAACAATAGAACAGGGTAGAGGAGAACAATAGAACAGGGCAGAGGAGAACAATAGAACAGGGTAGAGGAGAACAATAGAACAGGGGAGAGAACAATAGAACAGGGTAGAGGAGAACAATAGAACAGGGTAGAGGAGAACAATAGAACAGAGTAGAGGAGAAACAATAGAACAGGGTAGAGGAGAACAATAGAACAGGGTAGAGGAGAACAATAGAACAGGGTAGAGGAGAACAATAGAACAGGGTAGGGAGAACAATAGAACAGGGTAGAGGAGAACAATAGAACAGGGTAGAGGAGAACAATAGAACAGGGTAGAGGAGAACAATAGAACAGGGCAGAGGAGAACAATAGAACAGGGTAGAGGAGAACAATAGAACAGGGTAGAGGAGAACAATAGAACAGGGTAGAGGAGAACAATAGAACAGGGTAGAGGAGAACAATAGAACAGAGTAGAGGAGAACAATAGAACAGGGTAGAGGAGAACAATAGAACAGGGTAGAGGAGAACAATAGAACAGGGTAGAGGAGAACAATAGAACAGGGTAGAGGAACAGGGTAGAGAACAATAGAACAGAGTAGAGGAGAACAATAGAACAGGGTAGAGGAGAACAATAGAACAGGGTAGAGGAGAACAATAGAACAGGGTAGAGGAGAACAATAGAACAGGGTAGAGGAGAACAATAGAACAGGGTAGAGGAGAACAATAGAACAGGGTAGAGGAGAACAATAGAACAGGTAGAGGAGAACAATAGAACAGGGTAGAGGAGAACAATAGAACAGGGTAGAGGAGAACAATAGAACAGGGTAGAGGAGAACAATAGAACAGGGTAGAGGAGAACAATAGAACAGGGTAGAGGAGAACAATAGAACAGGGTAGAGGAGAACAATAGAACAGGGTAGAGGAGGAACAGGGTAGAAGAACAATAGAACAGGGTAGAGGAGAACAATAGAACAGGGTAGAGGAGAACAATAGAACAGGGTAGGGGAACAATAGAACAGGAGAGGAGAACAATAGAACAGGGTCGAGGAGAACAATAGAACAGGGTAGAGGAGAACAATAGAACAGGGTAGAGGAGAACAATAGAACAGAGTAGAGGAGAACAATAGAACAGGGTAGAGGAGAACAATAGAACAGGGTAGAGGAGAACAATAGAACAGGGTAGAGGAGAACAATAGAACAGGGTAGAGGAGAACAATAGAACAGGGTCGAGAGAACAATAGAACAGGAGAGGAGAACAATAGAACAGGGTAGAGGAGAACAATAGAACAGGGTAGAGGAGAACAATAGAACAGGGTAGAGGAGAACAATAGAACAGGGTAGAGGAGAACAATAGAACAGGGTAGAGGAGAACAATAGGGTAGAGGAGAACAATAGAACAGGGTAGGGGAAACAATAGAACAGAGTAGAGGAGAACAATAGAACAGGGTAGAGGAGAACAATAGAACAGGGTAGAGGAGAACAATAGAACAGGGTAGAGGAGAACAATAGAACAGGGTAGAGGAGAGAACAATAGAACAGGGTAGAGGAGAACAATAGAACAGGTAGAGGAGAACAATAGAACAGGGTAGAGGAGAACAATAGAACAGAGTAGAGGAGAACAATAGAACAGGGTAGAGGAGAACAATAGAACAGGGTAGAGGAGAACAATAGAACAGGGTAGAGGAGAACAATAGAACAGAGTAGAGGAGAACAATAGAACAGGGCAGAGGAGAACAATAGAACAGGGTAGAGGAGAACAATAGAACAGGGGTAGAGGAGAACAATAGAACAGGGTAGAGGAGAACAATAGAACAGGTAGAGGAGAACAATAGAACAGGGTAGGTAGAGGAGAACAATAGAACAGGGTAGAGGAGAACAATAGAACAGAGTAGAGGAGAACAATAGAACAGGGTAGGGAGAACAATAGAACAGGTAGAGGAGAACAATAGAACAGGGTAGAGGAGAACAATAGAACAGGGTAGAGGAGAACAATAGAACAGGGTAGAGGAGAACAATAGAACAGGGTAGAGGAGAACAATAGAACAGGGTAGAGGAGAACAATAGAACAGGGTAGAGGAGAACAATAACAGATAGAGGAGAACAATAGAACAGGGTAGAGGAGAACAATAGAACAGGGTAGAGGAGAACAATAGAACAGGGTAGAGGAGAACAATAGAACAGGGTAGGAACAGAGTAGAGGAGAACAATAGAACAGGGTAGAGGAGAACAATAGAACAGGGTAGAGGAGAACAATAGAACAGGGTAGAGGAGAACAATAGAACAGGGTAGAGGAGAACAATAGAACAGGTAGAGGAGAACAATAGAACAGGGTAGAGGAGAACAATAGAACAGGGTAGAGGAGAACAATAGAACAGGGCAGAGGAGAACAATAGAACAGGGTAGAGGAGAACAATAGAACAACAATAGAACAGGCAGAGGAGAACAATAGAACAGGGTAGAGGAGAACAATAGAACAGGGTGAGGAACAATAAACAGGCAGAGGAGAACAATAGAACAGGGTAGAGGAGAACAATAGAACAGGGTAGAGGAGAACAATAGAACAGGGTAGAGGAGAACAATAGAACAGAGTAGAGGAGAACAATAGAACAGGGTAGAGGAGAACAATAGAACAGGGTAGAGGGAACAATAGAACAGGGTAGAGGAGAACAATAGAACAGAGTAGAGGAGAACAATAGAACAGGGTAGAGGAGAACAATAGAACAGGGTAGAGGAGAACAATAGAACAGGGTAGAGGAGAACAATAGAACAGGGTAGAGGAGAACAATAGAACAGGTAGAGGAGAACAATAGAACAGGGTAGAGGAGAACAATAGAACAGGGTAGAGGAGAACAATAGAACAGGGTAGAGGAGAACAATAGAACAGGGTAGAGGAGAACAATAGAACAGGGTAGAGGAGAACAATAGAACAGGGTAGAGGAGAACAATAGAACAGGGTAGAGGAGAACAATAGAACAGGTAGAGGAGAACAATAGAACAGGGTAGAGGAGAACAATAGAACAGGGTAGAGGAGAACAATAGAACAGGTAGAGGAGAACAATAGAACAGGGTAGAGGAGAACAATAGAACAGGCAGAGGAGAACAATAGAACAGGGTAGAGGAGAACAATAGAACAGAGTAGAGGAGAACAATAGAACAGGGTAGAGGAGAACAATAGAACAGGGTAGAGGAGAACAATAGAACAGGGTAGAGGAGAACAATAGAACAGGGTAGAGGAGAACAATAGAACAGGGTAGAGGAGAACAATAGAACAGGGTAGGAGAACAATAGAACAGGGTAGAGGAGAACAATAGAACAGGGTAGAGGAGAACAATAGAACAGGGTAGAACAGGGGAGAGAACAATAGAACAGGGTAGAGGAGAACAATAGAACAGGGTAGAGGAGAACAATAGAACAGGGTAGAGGAGAACAATAGAACAGGTAGAGGAGAACAATAGAACAGGGTAGAGGAGAACAATAGAACAGGGCAGAGGAGAACAATAGAACAGAGGTAGAGGAGAACAATAGAACAGAAGAACAATAGAACAGGGTAGAGGAGAACAATAGAACAGGGTAGAGGAGAACAATAGAACAGGGTAGAGGAGAACAATAGAACAGGGAGAGGAGAAACAATAGAACAGGGTAGAGGAGAACAATAGAACAGGGTAGAACAGAGAGTAGAGGAGAACAATAGAACAGGGAGAGGGTAGAGAACAATAGAACAGGGTAGAGGAGAACAATAGAACAGGGTAGAGGAGAACAATAGAACAGGGTAGAGGAGAACAATAGAACAGGGTAGAGGAGAACAATAGAAGAACAGGGAACAGGGCAGAGGAGAACAATAGAACAGGGTAGAGGAGAACAATAGAACAGGGTAGAGGAGAACAATAGAACAGAGGTAGAGGAGAACAATAGAACAGGGTAGAGGAGAACAATAGAACAGGGTAGAGGAGAACAATAGAACAGGGTAGAGGAGAACAATAGAACAGGGTAGAGAACAATAGAACAGAGTAGAGGAGAACAATAGAACAGAGTAGAGGAGAACAATAGAACAGGGTAGAGGAGAACAATAGAACAGGGTAGAGGAGAACAATAGAACAGGGTAGAGGAGAACAATAGAACAGGGTAGAGGGAACAATAGAACAGGGGAGAACAATAAGAACAATAGAACAGGGTCAGAGGGGAACAATAGAACAGAGTAGAGGAGAACAATAGAACAGGGTAGAGGAGAACAATAGAACAGGTAGAGGAGAACAATAGAACAGGGTGAGGAGAACAATAGAACAGGGTCGAGGAGAACAATAGAACAGGGTAGAGGAGAACAATAGAACAGGGTAGAGGAGAACAATAGAACAGGGTAGAACAGAGGGGAACAATAGAACAGGGTAGAGGAGAACAATAGAACAGGGTAGAGGAGAACAATAGAACAGGGTAGAGGGAACAATAGAACAGGGTAGGGGAACAATATAACAGGGTAGAGGAGAACAATAGAACAGGGTAGAGGGAGAACAATAGAACAGGGTAGAGGAGAACAATAGAACAGGGTGAAACAATAGAACAGGGTAGAGGAGAACAATAGAACAGGGTAGAGGAGAACAATAGAACAGGGTAGAGGAGAACAATAGAACAGGGTAGAGGAGAACAATAGAACAGGGTAGGGAGGAACAATAGAACAGGGTAGAGGAGAACAATAGAACAGGGTAGAGGAGAACAATAGAACAGGGTAGAGGAGAACAATAGAACAGGGTAGAGGAGAACAATAGGCAGAGGGTAGAGGAGAACAATAGAACAGGGTAGAGGAGAACAATAGAACAGAGTAGAGGAGAACAATAGAACAGGGTAGAGGAGAACAATAGAACAGGGTAGAGGAGAACAATAGAACAGGGTAGAGGAGAACAATAGAACAGGGTAGAGGAGAACAATAGAACAGAGTAGAGGAGAACAATAGAACAGGGTAGAGGAGAACAATAGAACAGGGTAGAGAACAATAGAACAGGGTAGAGGAGAACAATAGAACAGGGTAGAGGAGAACAATAGAACAGGGTGAGAGGAGAACAATAGAACAGAGTAGAGGAGAACAATAGAACAGGGTAGAGGAGAACAATAGAACAGGTAGAGGAGAACAATAGAACAGGGTAGAGGAGAACAATAGAACAGGGTAGAGGAGAACAATAGAACAGGGTAGAGGAGAACAATAGAACAGGGTAGAGGAGAACAATAGAACAATAGAACAATAGAACAGAGTGAGGAGAACAATAGAACAGGGTGAGAGGAGAACAACAGAACAGGCAGTAGAGAACAATAGAACAGGGTAGAGGAGAACAATAGAACAGGCAGAGGAGAACAATAGAACAGGGTAGAGGAGAACAATAGAACAGGTGAGGAGAAACAGAACAGAAACAGGGTAGAGGAGAACAATAGAACAGGGTAGAGGGAACAATAGAACAGGGTAGAGGAGAACAATAGAACAGGGTAGTGAGGAGAACAATAGAACAGGGTAGAGGAGAGAACAATAGAACAGAGTAGAGGAGAACAATAGAACAGAGTAGAGGAGAACAATAGAACAGGGTAGAGGAGAACAATAGAACAGAGAACAATAGAACAGGGTAGAGGAGAACAATATAACAGGGTAGAGGAGAACAATAGAACATGGTAGAGGAAAACAATAGAACAGGGTAGAGGAGAACAATAGAACAGGGTAGAGGGGAACAATAGAACAGGGTAGAGGAGAACAATAGAACAGGGTCGAGGGGAACAATAGCACATAGTAGAGGAGAACAATAGAACAGGGTAGAGCAGAACAATAGAGCAGAGTAGAGGAGAACAATATAACAGGGTAGATGAGAACAATAGAACAGGGTAGAGGAGAACAATAGAACATGGTAGAGGAGAACAATAGAACAGGGTAGAGGAGAACAATATAACAGGGTAGAGGAGAACAATAGAACAGAGTAGAGGAGAACAATAGAACAGGGTAGAGGAGAACAATAGAACAGGGTAGAGGGGAACAATATAACAGGGTAGAGGAGAACAATAGAACAGGGTCGAGGGGAACAATAGCACAGAGTAGAGGAGAACAATAGAACAGGGTAGAGGAGAACAATAGAACAGAGTAGAGGAGAACAATAGAACAGGGTAGAGGAGAACAATAGAACAGGGTAGAGGAGAACAATAGAACAGGGTAGAGGAGAACAATAGAACAGGGTAGAGGAGAACAATAGAACAGAGTAGAGGAGAACAATAGAACAGGTAGAGGAGAACAATAGAACAGGGTAGAGGAGAACAATAGAACAGGGTAGAGAACAGAGAACAATATAACAGGGTAGAGGAGAACAATAGAACATGGTAGAGGAGAACAATAGAACAGGGTAGAACAGGGTAAACAATAGAACAGGGTAGAGGAGAACAATAGAACAGGGTCGAGGGAACAATAGCACATAGTAGAGAGAACAATAGAACAGGGTAGAGCAGAACAATAGAACAGGGTAGAGGAGAACAATATAACAGGGTAGAGGAACAGAACAATAGAACAGGGTAGAGGAGAACAATAGAACAGGGTAGAGGAGAACAATAGAACAGGGTAGAGGGAGAACAATAGAACAGGGTAGAGGAGAACAATAGAACAGGGTAGGAGAACAATAGAACAGGGTAGAGGAACAATAGAACAGGGTAGAGGAGAACAATAGAACAGGGTCGAGGGGAACAATAGACATAGTAGAGGAGAACAATATAACAGGGTAGAGGAGAACAATAGAACAGGGTAGAGGAGAACAATAGAACAGGGTAGAGGAGAACAATAGAACAGGGTAGAGGAGAACAATAGAACAGGGTAGAGGGAACAATATAACAGGGTAGAGGAGAACAATAGAACAGAAACAATAGCACATAGTAGAGGAGAACAATAGAACAGGGTAGAGGAGAACAATAGAACAGGGTAGAGGAGAACAATAGAACAGGGTGAGGAGAACAATAGAACAGGGTAGAGGAGAACAATAGAACAGGTAGAGGAGAGAACAATAGAACAGAACAATAGAGGAACAGCACATAGTAGAGAGGAGAACAATAGAACAGGGTAGAGGAGAACAATAGAACAGGGTAGAACAGGGTAGAACAATAGAACAGGGTAGAGGAGAACAATAGAACAGGGTAGAGGAGAACAATAGAACAGAGTAGAGGAGAACAATAGAACAGGGAGAGGAGAACAATAGAACAGGGTAGAGGAGAACAATAGAACAGGGTAGAGGGAGAACAATAGAACAGGGTAGGAAAACAATAGAACAGGGGAGAACAATAGAACAGGGAGAACAATAGAACAGGGTAGAGGAACAATATAACAGGGTAGAGGAGAACAATAGAACAGAGTAGAGGAGAACAATAGAACAGAGTAGAGGAGAACAATAGAACAGGGTAGAGGAGAACAATAGAACAGGGTAGAGGAGAACAATATAACAGGGTAGAGGAGAACAATAGAACAGAGTGAGGAGAACAATAGAACAGGGTAGAGGAGAACAATAGAACAGGGTAGAGGAACAATATAACAGGGTAGAGGAGAACAATAGAACAGGGTCGAGGGGAACAATAGCACAGTAGAGGAGAACAATAGAACAGGGTAGAGGAGAACAATAGAACAGAGTAGAGGAGAACAATAGAACAGGGTAGAGGAGAACAATAGAACAGGGTCGAGGGAACAATAGCACATAGTAGAGGAGAACAATAGAACAGGGTAGAGCAGAACAATAGAGCAGAGTAGAGGAGAACAATATAACAGGGTAGAGGAGAACAATAGAACAGGGTAGAGGAGAACAATAGAACAGGGTAGAGGAGAACAATAGAACAGGGTAGAGGAGAACAATAGAACAGGGTAGAGGAGAACAATAGAACAGGGTAGAGGAAAATAGAACAGGGTAGAGAACAATAGAACAGGGTAGAGGAGAGAACAATAGAACAGAGTAGAGGAGAACAATAGAACAGGGTAGAGGAGAACAATAGAACAGGGTAGAGGAGAACAATAGAACAGAGTAGAGGAGAACAATAGAACAGGGTAGAGGAGAACAATAGAACAGGGTAGAGGAGAACAATAGAACAGGGTAGAGGAGAACAATAGAACAGGGTAGAGGAGAAACAATAGAACAGGGTAGAGGAGAACAATAGAACAGGGTAGAGGAGAACAATAGAACAGGGTAGAGGAGAACAATAGAACAGGGTCGAGGGAACAATAGCACATAGTAGAGGAGAACAATAGAACAGGGTAGAGGAGAACAATAGAACAGAGTAGAGGAGAACAATAGAACAGGGTAGAGGAGAACAATAGAACAGGGTCGAGGAGGAACAATAGAACAGGGTAGAGGAGAACAATAGAACAGGGTAGAGGAGAACAATAGAACAGGGTAGAGGAGAACAATAGAACAGGGTAGAGGAGAACAATAGAACAGGGTAGAGGAGAACAATAGAACAGGGTAGAGGAGAACAATAGAACAGGGTAGAGGAGAACAATAGAACAGGGTAGAGGAGAACAATAGAACAGGGAAACAATAGAACAGGTAGAGAGAACAATAGAACAGGGTAGAGGAGAACAATAGAACAGGGTAGAGGAGAACAATAGAACAGAGTAGAGGAGAACAATAGAACAGGGTAGAGGAGAACAATATAACAGGGTAGAGGAGAACAATAGAACAGGGTAGAGGAGAACAATAGAACAGGGTCGAGGAACAATAGAACATAGTAGAGGAGAACAATAGAACAGGGTAGAGGAGAACAATAGAACAGAGTAGAGGAGAACAATAGAACAGGGTAGAGGAGAACAATAGAACAGGGTAGAGGAGAACAATAGAACAGGGTAGAGGGGAACAATAGAACAGGGTAGAGGAGAACAATAGAACAGGGTCGAGGGGAACAATAGCACATAGTAGAGGAGAACAATATAGCAGAGTAGAGGAGAACAATAGAACAGGGTAGAGGAGAACAATAGAACAGGGTCGAGGAGAACAATAGAACAGGGTAGAGGAGAACAATATAACAGGGTAGAGGGAACAATATAACAGGGTAGAGGAGAACAATAGAACAGGGTCGGGAACAATAGCACATAGTAGAGGAGAACAATAGAACAGGGTAGAGGAGAACAATAGAACAGAGTAGAGGAGAACAATAGAACAGAGTAGAGGAGAACAATAGAACAGGGTAGAGGAGAACAATAGAACAGAGTAGAGGAGAACAATAGAACAGGGTAGAGGAGAACAATAGAACAGGGTAGAGGAGAACAATAGAACAGGGTAGAGGAGAACAATAGAACAGGTAGAGGAGAACAATAGAACAGGGTAGAGGAGAACAATAGAACAGGGTAGAGGAGAACAATAGAACAGGGTAGAGGAGAACAATAGAACAGGTAGAGGAGAACAATAGAACAGGGTAGAGGAGAACAATAGAACAGAGTAGAGGAGAACAATAGAACAGGGTAGAGGAGAACAATAGAACAGGGTAGAGGAGAACAATAGAACAGGGTAGAGGAGAACAATAGAACAGAGTAGAGGAGAACAATAGAACAGGGTAGAGGAGAACAATAGAACAGGGTAGAGGAGAACAATAGAACAGGGTAGAGGAGAACAATAGAACAGGGTAGAGGAGAACAATAGAACAGAGTAGAGGAGAACAATAGAACAGGGTAGAGGAGAACAATATAACAGGGTAGAGGAGAACAATATAACAGGGTAGAGGAGAACAATAGAACAGGGTCGAGGAACAATAGACATAGTAGAGAGAACAATAGAACAGGGTAGAGGAGAACAATAGAACAGGGTAGAGGAGAACAATAGAACAGGGTAGAGGAGAACAATAGAACAGGGTCGAGGGGAACAATAGCACATAGTAGAGGAGAACAATAGAACAGGGTAGAGCAGAACAATAGAACAGGGTAGAGGAGAACAATAGAACAGGGTAGAGGAGAACAATAGAACAGGGTAGAGGAGAACAATAGAACAGGTAGAGGAGAACAATAGAACAGGGTAGAGGAGAACAATAGAACAGGGTAGAGGAGAACAATAGAACAGGGTAGAGGAGAACAATAGAACAGGGGAGAGGAGAACAATAGAACAGGGTAGAGAGAGAACAATAGAACAGGGTAGAGGAGAACAATAGAACAGGGTAGAGGAGAACAATAGAACAGGGCAGAGGAGAACAATAGAACAGGGTAGAGGAGAACAATAGAACAGGGTAGAGGAGAACAATAGAACAGGGTAGAGGAGAACAATAGAACAGGGTAGAGGAGAACAATATAACAGGGTAGAGGAGAACAATAGAACATGGTAGAGGAAAACAATAGAACAGGGTAGAGGAGAACAATAGAACAGGGTAGAGGGGAACAATAGAACAGGGTAGAGGAGAACAATAGAACAGGGTCAGAGGGAACAATAGAACAGGGTAGAGGAGAACAATAGAACAGGGTAGAGGAACAATAGAACAGGGAGGAGAACAATAGAACAGGGTAGAGGAGAACAATAGAACAGGGTCGAGGGGAACAATAGAACAGGGTAGAGGAGAACAATAGAACAGGAGGAGAACAATAGAACAGGGTAGAGGAGAACAATAGAACAGAGTAGAGGAGAACAATAGAACAGGGTAGAGGAGAACAATAGAACAGGGTAGAGGAGAACAATAGAACAGGGTAGAGGGGAACAATAGAACAGGGTAGAGGAGAACAATAGAACAGAGTAGAGGAGAACAATAGAACAGGGTAGAGGAGAACAATAGAACAGGGTAGAGGAGAACAATAGAACAGGGTAGAGGAGAACAATAGAACAGGGTAGCACATAGTAGGGAGAACAATAGAACAGGGTAGAGGAGAACAATAGAACAGAGTAGAGGAGAACAATAGAACAGGGTAGAGGAGAACAATAGAACAGGGTAGAGGAGAACAATAGAACAGGGTAGAGGAGAACAATAGAACAGGGTAGAGGAGAACAATAGAACAGGGTCGAGGGAACAATAGAACATAGTAGAGGAGAACAATAGAACAGAGTAGAGGAGAACAATAGAACAGGGTAGAGGAGAACAATAGAACAGGGTAGAGGAGAACAATAGAACAGGGTAGAGGAGAACAATAGAACAGGGTAGAGGGAACAATATAACAGGGTAGAGGAGAACAATAGAACAGGGTCAGAGGGGAACAATAGCACATAGTAGAGGAGAACAATAGAACAGGGTAGAGGAGAACAATAGAACAGAGGTAGAGGAGAACAATAGAACAGGGTAGAGGAGAACAATAGAACAGGGTCGAGGGGAACAATAGCACATAGTAGAGGAGAACAATAGAACAGGGTAGAGGAGAACAATAGAGCAGGTAGAGGAGAACAATATAACAGGGTAGAGGAGAACAATAGAACAGAGTAGAGGAGAACAATAGAACAGGGTAGAGGAGAACAATAGAACAGGGTAGAGGAGAACAATAGAACAGGGTAGAGGAGAACAATAGAACAGAGTAGAGGAGAACAATAGAACAGGGTAGAGGAGAACAATAGAACAGGGTAGAGGAGAACAATAGAACAGGTAGAGGAGAACAATAGAACAGGGTAGAGGAGAACAATAGAACAGAGTAGAGGAGAACAATATAACAGGGTAGAGGAGAACAATAGAACAGAGTAGAGGAGAACAATAGAACAGGGTAGAGGAGAACAATAGAACAGGGTAGAGGAGAACAATATAACAGGGTAGAGGAGAACAATAGAACAGAGTAGAGGAGAACAATAGAACAGGGTAGAGGAGAACAATATAACAGGGTAGAGGAGAACAATAGAACAGGGTAGAGGAGAACAATAGAACAGGGTCGAGGGGAACAATAGCACATAGTAGAGGAGAACAATAGAACAGGGTAGAGCAGAACAATAGAACAGGGTAGAGGAGAACAATAGAACAGGGTAGAGGAGAACAATAGAACAGGGTCGAGGGAACAATAGCACATAGTAGAGGAGAACAATAGAACAGGGTAGAGGAGAACAATAGAACAGGGTAGAGGAGAACAATAGAACAGGTAGAGGAGAACAATAGAACAGGGTAGAGGAGAACAATAGAACAGGGGGAGAACAATAGAACAGGGTAGAGGAGAACAATAGAACAGGGTAGAGGAGAACAATAGAACAGGGTAGAGGAGAACAATAGAACAGAGTAGAGGAGAACAATAGAACAGAGTAGAGGAGAACAATAGAACAGGGTAGAGGAGAACAATAGAACAGGGTAGAGGAGAACAATAGAACAGGGTAGAGGAGAACAATAGAACAGATTAGAGGAGAACAATAGAACAGGGTAGAGGAGAACAATAGAACAGGGTAGAGGAGAACAATAGAACAGGGTAGAGGAGAACAATAGAACAGGGTAGAGGAGAACAATAGAACAGGGTCAGAGGAAACAATAGAACAGGGTAGAGGAGAACAATAGAACAGAGTAGAGGAGAACAATAGAACAGAGTAGAGGAGAACAATAGAACAGGGTAGAGGAGAACAATAGAACAGGGTAGAGGAGAACAATAGAACAGGGTAGAGGAGAACAATAGAACAGGGTAGAGGAGAACAATAGAACAGGGTAGAGGAGAACAATAGAACAGGGTAGAGGAGAACAATAGAACAGGGTAGAGGAGAACAATAGAACAGGGTAGAGGAGAACAATAGAACAGGGTAGAGGAGAACAATAGAACAGGGTAGAGGAGAACAATATAACAGAGTAGAGGAGAACAATAGAACAGGGTAGAGGAGAACAATATAACAGGGTAGAGGAGAACAATAGAACAGGGTAGAGGAGAACAATAGAACAGGGTCGAGGGGAACAATAGCACATAGTAGAGGAGAACAATAGAACAGGGTAGAGCAGAACAATAGAGCAGAGTAGAGGAGAACAATATAACAGGGTAGAGGAGAACAATAGAACAGGGTAGAGGAGAACAATAGAACAGGGTAGAGGAGAACAATAGAACAGGGTAGAGGAGAACAATAGAACAGGGTCAGAGGAGAACAATAGCACATAGTAGGGAGAACAATAGAACAGAGTAGAGGAGAACAATAGAACAGGGTAGAGGAGAACAATAGAACAGGGTAGACAATAGAACAGGGTAGAGGAGAACAATAGAACAGGGTAGAGGGAACAATATAACAGGGTAGAGGAGAACAATAGAACAGGGTCGAGGGGAACAATAGCACATAGTAGAGGAGAACAATAGAACAGGGTAGAGGAGAACAATAGAACAGAGTAGAGGAGAACAATAGAACAGGGTAGAGGAGAACAATAGAACAGGGTAGAGGAGAACAATAGAACAGGGTAGAGGAGAACAATAGAACAGGGTAGAGGAGAACAATAGAACAGGGTAGAGGAGAACAATAGAACAGGGTAGAGGAGAACAATAGAACAGAGTAGAGGAGAACAATAGAACAGGGTAGAGGAGAACAATAGAACAGGGTAGAGGAGAACAATAGAACAGGGTAGAGGGAACAATAGAACAGGGTAGAGGAGAACAATAGAACAGGGTAGAGGAGAACAATAGAACAGTAGAGGAGAACAATATAGCAGAGGAGGAGAACAATAGAACAGGGTAGAGGAGAACAATAGAACAGGGTAGAGGAGAACAATAGAACAGGGTAGAGGAGAACAATAGAACAGGGTAGAGGAGAACAATAGAACAGGGTAGAGGAGAACAATAGAACATAGTAGAGGAGAACAATAGAACAGGGTAGAGGAGAACAATAGAACAGGTAGAGGAGAACAATAGAACAGGGTAGAGGAGAACAATAGAACAGGGTCAGGGGAACAATAGCACATAGTAGAGGAGAACAATAGAACAGGGTAGAGCAGAACAATAGAACAGAGTAGAGGAGAACAATATAACAGGGTAGAGGAGAACAATAGAACAGAGTAGAGGAGAACAATAGAACAGGGTAGAGGAGAACAATAGAACAGGGTAGAGGAGAACAATAGAACAGGGTAGAGGAGAACAATAGAACAGAGTAGAGGAGAACAATAGAACAGGGTAGAGGAGAACAATAGAACAGGGTAGAGGAGAACAATAGAACAGGGTAGAGGAGAACAATAGAACAGGTAGAGGAGAACAATAGAACAGGGTAGAGGAGAACAATAGAACAGGGTAGAGGAGAACAATAGAACAGGGTAGAGGAGAACAATAGAACAGGGTAGAGGAGAACAATAGAACAGAGTAGAGGAGAACAATAGAACAGGGTAGAGGAGAACAATAGAACAGGGTAGAGGAGAACAATAGAACAGGGTAGAGGAGAACAATAGAACAGGGTCGAGGAGAACAATAGAACATAGTAGAGGAGAACAATAGAACAGGGTAGAGGAGAACAATAGAACAGAGTAGAGGAGAACAATAGAACAGGGTAGAGGAGAACAATAGAACAGGGTCAGAGGGGAACAATAGCACATAGTAGAGGAGAACAATAGAACAGGGTAGAGGAGAACAATAGAACAGAGTAGAGGAGAACAATATAACAGGGTAGAGGAGAACAATAGAACAGGGTAGAGGAGAACAATAGAACAGGGTAGAGGAGAACAATAGAACAGGGTAGAGGAGAACAATATAACAGGGTAGAGGAGAACAATAGAACAGGGTAGAGGAGAACAATAGAACAGGGTAGAGGAGAACAATAGAACAGTGTAGAGGAGAACAATAGAACAGGGTAGAGGAGAACAATAGAACAGAGTAGAGGAGAACAATAGAACAGAGTAGAGGAGAACCATTAGAACAGGGTAGAGGAGATCAATAGAACAGGGTAGAGGAGAACAATAGAACAGGGTAGAGGAGAACAATAGAACAGGGTAGAGGAGAACAATAGAACAGGGTAGAGGAGAACAGGGTAGAGGAGAACAATAGAACAGGGTAGAGGAAACAATAGAACAGGGTAGAGGAGAACAATAGAACAGGGTAGAGGGAACAATAGAACAGGGTAGAGGAGAACAATAGAACAGGGTAGAGGAGAACAATAGAACAGGGTCGAGGGAACAATAGAACATAGTAGAGGAGAACAATAGAACAGGGTAGAGGAGAACAATAGAACAGGGTAGAGGAGAACAATAGAACAGGGTAGAGGAGAACAATAGAACAGGGTCGAGGGGAACAATAGCACATAGTAGAGAGAGAACAATAGAACAGGGTAGAGCAGAACAATAGAACAGAGTAGAGGAGAACAATATAACAGGGTAGAGGAGAACAATAGAACAGGGTAGAGGAGAACAATAGAACAGAGTAGAGGAGAACAATAGAACAGGGTAGAGGAGAACAATAGAACAGAGTAGAGGAGAACAATAGAACAGGGTAGAGGGAGAACAATAGAACAGGGTAGAGGAGAACAATAGAACAGGGCAGTAGGGGAACAATATAACAGGGTAGAGGAGAACAATAGAACAGGGTAGGGGAACAATAGCACATAGTAGAGAACAATAGAACAGGGTAGAGGAGAACAATAGAACAGGGTAGAGGAGAACAATAGAACAGGGTCGAGGGGAACAATAGCACATAGTAGAGGAGAACAATAGAACAGGGTAGAGCAGAACAATAGAACAGAGTAGAGGAGAACAATATAACAGGGTAGAGGAGAACAATAGAACAGGGTAGAGGAGAACAATAGAACAGGGTAGAGGAGAACAATAGAACAGGGTAGAGGAGAACAATAGAACAGGGTAGAGGAGAACAATAGAACAGGGTAGAGGAGAACAATAGAACAGGGTAGAGGAGAACAATAGAACAGGGTAGAGGAGAACAATAGAACAGGGTAGAGGAGAACAATAGAACAGGTAGAGGAGAACAATAGAACAGGTAGAGGAGAACAATAGAACAGGGTAGAGGAGAACAATAGAACAGGGTAGAGGAGAACAATAGAACAGGGTAGAGGAGAACAATAGAACAGGGTAGAGGAGAACAATAGAACATGGTAGAGGAGAACAATAGAACAGGGTAGAGGAGAACAATAGAACAGGGTAGAGGAGAACAATAGAACAGGGTAGAGGAGAACAATAGAACAGGGTAGAGGGAACAATAACATAGTAGAGGAGAAACAATAGAACAGGGTAGAGGAGAACAATAGAACAGGGTCAGGGGAACAATAGCACATAGTAGAGAGAACAATAGAACAGGGTAGAGGAGAACAATAGAACAGGGTAGAGGAGAACAATAGAACAGGTAGAGGAGAACAATAGAACAGGGTCAGGAGAACAATAGAACATAGTAGAGGAGAACAATAGAACAGGGTAGAGGAGAACAATAGAACAGGGTAGAGGAGAACAATAGAACAGGGTAGAGGAGAACAATAGAACAGGGTAGAGGAGAACAATAGAACAGAGTAGAGGAGAACAATAGAACAGGGTAGAGGAGAACAATAGAACAGAGTAGAGGAGAACAATAGAACAGGGTAGAGGAGAACAATAGAACAGGGTAGAGGAGAACAATAGAACAGGGTAGAGGAGAACAATAGAACAGGGTAGAGGAGAACAATAGAACAGGGTAGAGGAGAACAATAGAACAGGGTAGAGAGGAGAACAATAGAACAGGGTAGAACAGGAGAACAATAGAACAGGGTAGAGGAGAACAATAGAACAGGGTAGAGGAGAACAATAGAACAGGTAGAGGAGAACAATAGAACAGGGTAGAGGAGAACAATAGAACAGGGTAGAGGAGAACAATAGAACAGGGTAGAGGAAAACAATAGAACAGAGTAGAGGAGAACAATAGAACAGGGTAGAGGAGAACAATAGAACAGAGGTAGAGGAGAACAATAGAACAGGGTAGAGGAGAACAATAGAACAGGGTAGAGGAGAACAATAGAACAGGGTAGAGGAGAACAATAGAACAGGGTAGAGGAGAACAATAGAACAGGGTAGAGGAGAACAATAGAACAGGGTAGAGGAGAACAATAGAACAGGGTAGAGGAGAACAATAGAACAGGGTAGAGGAGAACAATAGAACAGGGTAGAGGAGAACAATAGAACAGGGAGGAGAACAATAGAACAGGGGAGAACAATAGAACAGGGTAGAGGAGAACAATAGAACAGGGTAGAGGAGAACAATAGAACAGGGTAGAGGAGAACAATAGAACAGGGTAGAGGAGAACAATAGAACAGGTAGAGGAGAACAATAGAACAGGGTAGAGGAGAACAATAGAACAGGGTAGAGGAGAACAATAGAACAGGGTAGAGGAGAACAATAGAACAGGGTAGAAACAATAGAACAGGTAGAGTAGAGGAGAACAATAGAACAGGGTAGAGGAGAACAGATAGAACAATAGGTAGAGGAGAACAATAGAACAGGGTAGAGGAGAACAATAGAACAGGGTAGAGGAGAACAATAGAACAGGGTAGAGGAGAACAATAATAGGGAAAACAATAGAACAGAGTAGAGAGAACAATAGAACAGGGTAGAACAGGGAGAGGAGAACAATAGAACAGAGTAGAGGAGAACAATAGAACAGGGTAGAGGAGAACAATAGAACAGGAGGAGAACAATAGAGGAGAAACAATAGAACAGGGTAGAGGAGAACAATAGAACAGGGTAGAGAACAATAGAACAGAGTAGAGGAGAACAATAGAACAGGGTCGAGGGAACAATAGCACATAGTAGAGGAGAACAATAGAACAGGGTAGAGGAGAACAATAGAACAGGGTAGAGGAGAACAATAGAACAGGGTAGAGGAGAACAATAGCACATAGTAGAAGAACAATAGAACAGGGTAGAGGAGAACAATAGAACAGAGTAGAGGAGAACAATAGAACAGGGTAGAGGAGAACAATAGAACAGGGTAGAGGAGAACAATAGAACAGGGTAGAGGAGAACAATAGAACAGGGTAGAGGAGAACAATAGAACAGGGTAGAGGAGAACAATAGAACAGGTAGAGGAGAACAATAGAACAGAGTAGAGGAGAACAATAGAACAGGGTAGAGGAGAACAATAGAACAGGGTAGAGGAGAACAATAGAACAGGGTAGAGGAGAACAATAGAACAGGGTAGAGGGGAACAATAGAACAGGGTAGAGGAGAACAATAGAACAGGGTCGAGGGGAACAATAGCACATAGTAGAGGAGAACAATAGAACAGGGTAGAGGAGAACAATAGAACAGGTAGAGGAGAACAATAGAACAGGGTAGAGGAGAACAATAGAACAGGGTAGAGGAACAATAGAACAGGGTAGAGGAGAACAATAGAACAGGGTAGAGGAGAACAATAGAACAGAGTAGAGGAGAACAATAGAACAGGGTAGAGGAGAACAATAGAACAGGGTAGAGGAGAACAATAGAACAGGGTAGAGGAGAACAATAGAACAGGGTAGAGGAGAACAATATAACAGGGTAGAGGAGAACAATAGAACAGAGTAGAGGAGAACAATAGAACAGGGTAGAGGAGAACAATAGAACAGGGTCGAGGGGAACAATAGCACATAGTAGAGGAGAACAATAGAACAGGGTAGAGGAGAACAATAGAACAGGGTAGAGGAGAACAATAGAACAGGGTAGAGGAGAACAATAGAACAGAGTAGAGGAGAACAATAGAACAGGGTAGAGGAGAACAATAGAACAGGGTAGAGGAGAACAATATAACAGGGTAGAGGAGAACAATAGAACAGAGTAGAGGAGAACAATAGAACAGGGTAGAGGAGAACAATAGAACAGGGTAGAGGAGAACAATAGAACAGGGTAGAGGAGAACAATAGAACAGGGTAGAGGAGAACAATAGAACAGGGTAGAGGAGAACAATAGAACAGAGTAGAGGAGAACAATAGAACAGGGTAGGGAGAACAATAGAACAGGGTAGAGGAGAACAATATAACAGGGTAGAGGAGAACAATAGAACAGAGTAGAGGAGAACAATAGAACAGAGTAGAGGAGAACAATAGAACAGGGTAGAGGAGAACAATAGAACAGGGTAGAGGAGAACAATATAACAGGGTAGAGGAGAACAATAGAACAGAGTAGAGGAGAACAATAGAACAGGGTAGAGGAGAACAATAGAACAGGGTAGAGGGGAACAATATAACAGGGTAGAGGAGAACAATAGAACAGGGTCGAGGGGAACAATAGAACAGGGTAGAGGAGAACAATAGAACAGGGTAGAGGAGAACAATAGAACAGAGTAGAGGAGAACAATAGAACAGGGTAGAGGAGAACAATAGAACAGGGTCGAGGGAACAATAGCACATAGTAGAGGAGAACAATAGAACAGGGTAGAGGAGAGAACAATAGAACAGGGTAGAGGAGAACAATAGAACAATAGAACAGAGTAGAGGAGAACAATAGAACAGGGTAGAGGAGAACAATAGAACAGGGTAGAGGAGAACAATAGAACAGGGTAGAGGAGAACAATAGAACAGGGTAGAGGGAACAATATAACAGGGTAGAGGAGAACAATAGAACAGGGTCGGGGAACAATAGACATAGTAGAGAGAACAATAGAACAGGGTAGAGGAGAACAATAGAACAGAGTAGAGGAGAACAATAGAACAGGGTAGAGGAGAACAATAGAACAGGGTCGAGGGGAACAATAGCACATAGTAGAGGAGAACAATAGAACAGGGTAGAGCAGAACAATAGAGCAGAGTAGAGGAGAACAATATAACAGGGTAGAGGAGAACAATAGAACAGGGTAGAGGAGAACAGAGTAGACAGAACAATAGAACAGGGTAGAGGAGAACAATAGAACAGGGTAGAGGAGAACAATAGAACAGGGTAGAGGAGAACAATAGAACAGAGTAGAGGAGAACAATAGAACAGGGTAGAGGAGAACAATAGAACAGGGTAGAGGAGAACAATAGAACAGGGTAGATGAGAACAATATAACAGGTTAGAGGAGAACAATAGAACAGAGAGGAGAACAATAGAACAGGGTAGAGGAGAACAATAGAACAGGGTAGAGGGAACAATAGAACAGGGTAGAGGAGAACAATAGAACAGGGTAGAGCAGAACAATAGAGCAGAGTAGAGGAGAACAATATAACAGGGTAGAGGAGAACAATAGAACAGGTAGAGGAGAACAATAGAACAGGGTAGAGGAGAACAATAGAACAGGGTAGAGGAGAACAATAGAACAGGGTAGAGGAGAACAATAGAACAGAGTAGAGGAGAACAATAGAACAGGGTAGAGGAGAACAATAGAACAGGGTCGAGGGGAACAATAGCACATAGTAGAGGAGAACAATAGAACAGGGTAGAGGAGAACAATAGAGCAGAGAGGAGAACAATATAACAGGGTAGAGGAGAACAATAGAACAGAGTAGAGGAGAACAATAGAACAGGGTAGAGGAGAACAATAGAACAGGGTAGAGGAGAACAATATAACAGGGTAGAGGAGAACAATAGAACAGAGTAGAGGAGAACAATAGAACAGGGTAGAGGAGAACAATAGAACAGGGTAGAGGAGAACAATATAACAGGGTAGAGGAGAACAATAGAACAGGGTAGAGGAGAACAATAGAACAGGGTAGAGGAGAACAATAGAACAGAGTAGAGGAGAACAATAGAACAGGGTAGAGGAGAACAATAGAACAGGGTAGAGGGAACAATAGAACAGGGTAGAGGAGAACAATAGAACAGAGTAGAGGAGAACAATAGAACAGGGTAGAGGAGAACAATAGAACAGGGTAGAGGAGAACAATAGAACAGGGTAGAGGAGAACAATATAACAGGGTAGAGGAGAACAATAGAACAGAGTAGAGGAGAACAATAGAACAGGGTAGAGGAGAACAATAGAACAGGGTAGAGGGGAACAATATAACAGGGTAGAGGAGAACAATAGAACAGGGTCGAGGGGAACAATAGCACATAGTAGAGAAGAACAATAGAACAGGGTAGAGGAGAACAATAGAACAGAGTAGAGGAGAACAATAGAACAGGGTAGAGGAGAACAATAGAACAGGGTAGGGGAACAATAGCACATAGTAGAGGAGAACAATAGAACAGGGTAGAGGGGAACAATAGAACAGGGTAGAGGAGAACAATAGAACAGGGTCGAGGGAACAATAGAACAGTAGGGAGAACAATAGAACAGGGTAGAGGAGAACAATAGAACAGGGTAGAGGAGAACAATAGAACAGGGTAGAGGAGAACAATAGAACAGGGTAGAGGAGAACAATATAACAGGGTAGAGGAGAACAATAGAACAGGGTCGAGGGAACAATAGCACATAGTAGAGAAGAACAATAGAACAGGGTAGAGGAGAACAATAGAACAGAGTAGAGGAAAACAATAGAACAGGGTAGAGGAGAACAATAGAACAGGGTCGGGGAACAATAGCACATAGTAGAGGAGAACAATAGAACAGGGTAGAGGAGAACAATAGAACAGAGTAGAGGAGAACAATATAACAGGGTAGAGGAGAACAATAGAACAGGGTAGAGGAGAACAATAGAACAGGGTAGAGGAGAACAATAGAACAGGGTAGAGGAGAACAATAGAACAGAGTAGAGGAGAACAATAGAACAGGGTAGAGGAGAACAATAGAACAGAGTAGAGGAGAACAATAGAACAGGGTAGAGGAGAACAATAGAACAGAGTAGAGGAGAACAATAGAACAGGGTAGAGGAGAACAATAGAACAGGGTAGAGGAGAACAATAGAACAGGGTAGAGGAGAACAATAGAACAGGGTAGAGGAGAACAATAGAACAGGGTAGAGGAGAACAATAGAACAGGGTAGAGGAGAACAATAGAACAGAGTAGAGGAGAACAATAGAACAGGGTAGAGGAGAACAATAGAACAGGGTAGAGGAGAACAATAGAACAGGGTAGAGGAGAACAATATAACAGGGTAGAGGAGAACAATAGAACATGGTAGAGGAAAACAATAGAACAGGGTAGAGGAGAACAATAGAACAGGGTAGAGGGGAACAATAGAACAGGGTAGAGGAGAACAATAGAACAGGGTCGAGGGGAACAATAGAACAGGGTAGAGGAGAACAATAGAACAGGGTAGAGGAGAACAATAGAACAGAGTAGAGGAGAACAATATAACAGGGTAGAGGAGAACAATAGAACAGGGTCGAGGGGAACAATAGAACAGGGTAGAGGAGAACAATAGAACAGAGTAGAGGAGAACAATAGAACAGGGTAGAGGAGAACAATAGAACAGAGTAGAGGAGAACAATAGAACAGGGTAGAGGAGAACAATAGAACAGGGTAGAGGAGAACAATAGAACAGGGTAGAGGGAACAATAGAACAGGGTAGAGGAGAACAATATAACAGGGTAGAGGAGAACAATAGAACAGGGTAGAGGGGAACAATATAACAGGGTAGAGGAGAACAATAGAACAGGGTCGAGGGGAACAATAGCACATAGTAGAGGAGAACAATAGAACAGGGTAGAGGAGAACAATAGAACAGGGTAGAGGAGAACAATAGAACAGAGTAGAGGAGAACAATAGAACAGGGTAGAGGAGAACAATATAACAGGGTAGAGGAGAACAATAGAACAGGGTAGAGGAGAACAATAGAACAGGGTAGAGGAGAACAATAGAACAGGGTAGAGGGGAACAATAGAACAGGGTAGAGAGAACAATAGAACAGGGTCGAGGGGAACAATAGAACATAGTAGAGGAGAACAATAGAACAGGGTAGAGAGAACAATAGAACAGGGTAGAGGAGAACAATAGAACAGAGTAGAGGAGAACAATAGAACAGGGTAGAGGAGAACAATATAACAGGGTAGAGGAGAACAATAGAACAGGGTAGAGGAGAACAATAGAACAGGGTCGAGGGGAACAATAGCACATAGTAGAGGAGAACAATAGAACAGGGTAGAGCAGAACAATAGAGCAGAGTAGAGGAGAACAATATAACAGGGTAGAGGAGAACAATAGAACAGGGTAGAGGAGAACAATAGAACAGGGTAGAGGGGAACAATAGAACAGGGTAGAGGAGAACAATAGAACAGGGTCGAGGGGAACAATAGCACATAGTAGAGGAGAACAATATAGCAGAGTAGAGGAGAACAATAGAACAGGGTAGAGGAGAACAATAGAACAGGGTAGAGGAGAACAATAGAACAGGGTAGAGGAGAACAATAGAACAGGGTAGAGGGGAACAATATAACAGGGTAGAGGAGAACAATAGAACAGGGTCGAGGGGAACAATAGCACATAGTAGAGGAGAACAATAGAACAGGGTAGAGGAGAACAATAGAACAGAGTAGAGGAGAACAATAGAACAGGGTAGAGGAGAACAATAGAACAGGGTCGAGGGGAACAATAGCACATAGTAGAGGAGAACAATAGAACAGGGTAGAGCAGAACAATAGAGCAGAGTAGAGGAGAACAATATAACAGGGTAGAGGAGAACAATAGAACAGAGTAGAGGAGAACAATAGAACAGGGTAGAGGAGAACAATAGAACAGGGTAGAGGAGAACAATATAACAGGGAACAGAGGAGAACAATAGAACAGAGTATAGGAGAACAATAGAACAGGGTAGAGGAGAACAATATAACAGGGTAGAGGAGAACAATAGAACAGGATAGAGGAGAACAATATAACAGGGTCGAGGAGAACAATAGAACATAGTAGAGGAGAACAATAGAACAGGGTAGAGGAGAACAATAGAACAGGGTAGAGGAGAACAATAGAACAGGGTAGAGGAGAACAATAGAACAGGGTCGAGGGAACAATAGCACATAGTAGAGGAGAACAATAGAACAGGGTAGAGGAGAACAATAGAACAGAGTAGAGGAGAACAATATAACAGGGTAGAGGAGAACAATAGAACAGGGTAGAGGAGAACAATAGAACAGGGTAGAGGGGAACAATAGAACAGGGTAGAGGAGAACAATAGAACAGGGTAGAGGAGAACAATATAACAGGGTCGAGGGGAACAATAGCACATAGTAGAGGAGAACAATAGAACAGGGTAGAGCAGAACAATAGAACAGGGTAGAGGAGAACAATAGAACAGGGTAGAGGAGAACAATAGAACAGGGTCGAGGGGAACAATAGCACATAGTAGAGGAGAACAATAGAACAGGGTAGAGCAGAACAATAGAGCAGAGTAGAGGAGAACAATATAACAGGGTAGAGGAGAACAATAGAACAGGGTAGAGGAGAACAATAGAACAGGGTAGAGGGGAACAATAGAACAGGGTAGAGGAGAACAATAGAACAGGGTCGAGGGGAACAATAGCACATAGTAGAGGAAAACAATAGAACAGGGTAGAGGAGAACAATAGAACAGGGTAGAGGGGAACAATAGAACAGGGTAGAGGAGAACAATAGAACAGGGTCGAGGGGAACAATAGCACATAGTAGAGGAGAACAATAGAACAGGGTAGAGCAGAACAATAGAGCAGAGTAGAGGAGAACAATAGAACAGGGTAGAGGAGAACAATAGAACAGGGTAGAGGAGAACAATAGAACAGGGTAGAGGAGAACAATAGAACAGAGTAGAGGAGAACAATAGAACAGGGTAGAGGAGAACAATAGAACAGGGTAGAGGAGAACAATAGAACAGGGTAGAGGAGAACAATAGAACAGGGTAGAGGAGAACAATAGAACAGGTAGAGGAGAACAATAGAACAGGGTAGAGGAGAACAATAGAACAGGGTAGAGGAGAACAATAGAACAGGGTAGAGGAGAACAATAGAACAGAGTAGAGGAGAACAATAGAACAGGGTAGAGGAGAACAATAGAACAGAGTAGAGGAGAACAATAGAACAGGGTAGAGGAGAACAATAGAACAGGGTAGAGGAGAACAATAGAACAGGGTAGAGGAGAACAATAGAACAGGGTAGAGGAGAACAATAGAACAGAGTAGAGGAGAACAATAGAACAGGGTAGAGGAGAACAATAGAACAGGGTAGAGGAGAACAATAGAACAGGGTAGAGGAGAACAATAGAACAGGGTAGAGGAGAACAATAGAACAGGGTAGAGGAGAACAATAGAACAGAGTAGAGGAGAACAATAGAACAGGGTAGAGGAGAACAATAGAACAGGGTAGAGGAGAACAATAGAACAGAGTAGAGGAGAACAATAGAACAGGGTAGAGGAGAACAATAGAACAGGTAGAGGAGAACAATAGAACAGGGTAGAGGAGAACAATAGAACAGGGTAGAGGAGAACAATAGAACAGGGTAGAGGAGAACAATAGAACAGGGTAGAGGAGAACAATAGAACAGAGTAGAGGAGAACAATAGAACAAGGTAGAGGAGAACAATAGAACAGAGTAGAGGAGAACAATAGAACAGGGTAGAGGAGAACAATAGAACAGGGTAGAGGAGAACAATAGAACAGGGTAGAGGAGAACAATAGAACAGGGTAGAGGAGAACAATAGAACAGGGTAGAGGAGAACAATAGAACAGGGTAGAGGAGAACAATAGAACAGGGTAGAGGGAGAACAATAGAACAGGGTAGAGGAGAACAATAGAACAGGGTAGAGGAGAACAATAGAACAGAGTAGAGGAGAACAATAGAACAGGGTAGAGGAGAACAATAGAACAGGGTAGAGGAGAACAATAGAACAGGGTAGAGGAGAACAATAGAACAGAGTAGAGGAGAACAATATAACAGGGTAGAGGAGAACAATAGAACAGGGTAGAGGAGAACAATAGAACAGGGTAGAGGAAAACAATAGAACAGAGTAGAGGAGAACAATAGAACAGGGTAGAGGAGAACAATAGAACAGGGTAGAGGAGAACAATAGAACAGAGTAGAGGAGAACAATAGAACAGGGTAGAGGAGAACAATAGAACAGAGTAGAGGAGAACAATAGAACAGGGTAGAGGAGAACAATAGAACAGGGTAGAGGAGAACAATAGAACAGGGTAGAGGAGAACAATAGAACAGAGTAGAGGAGAACAATAGAACAGGGTCGAGGGGAACAATAGCACATAGTAGAGGAGAACAATAGAACAGGGTAGAGCAGAACAATAGAGCAGAGTAGAGGAGAACAATATAACAGGGTCGAGGGGAACAATAGCACATAGTAGAGGAGAACAATAGAACAGGGTAGAGCAGAACAATAGAACAGAGTAGAGGAGAACAATATAACAGGGTAGAGGAGAACAATAGAACAGGGTAGAGGAGAACAATAGAACAGGGTAGAGGGGAACAATAGAACAGGGTAGAGGAGAACAATAGAACAGGGTCGAGGGGAACAATAGCACATAGTAGAGGAGAACAATATAGCAGAGTAGAGGAGAACAATAGAACAGGGTAGAGGAGAAACAATAGAACAGGGTAGAGGAGAACAATAGAACAGGGTAGAGGAGAACAATAGAGCAGAGTAGAGGAGAACAATATAACAGGGTAGAGGAGAACAATAGAACAGAGTAGAGGAGAACAATAGAACAGGGTAGAGGAGAACAATAGAACAGGGTAGAGGAGAACAATATAACAGGGTAGAGGAGAACAATAGAACAGAGTAGAGGAGAACAATAGAACAGGGTAGAGGAGAACAATAGAACAGAGTAGAGGAGAACAATAGAACAGGGTAGAGGAGAACAATAGAACAGGGTAGAGGAGAACAATATAACAGGGTAGAGGAGAACAATAGAACAGAGTAGAGGAGAACAATAGAACAGGGTAGAGGAGAACAATAGAACAGGGTAGAGGGGAACAATATAACAGGGTAGAGGAGAACAATAGAACAGAGTAGAGGAGAACAATAGAACAGAGTAGAGGAGAACAATAGAACAGGGTAGAGGAGAACAATAGAACAGGGTAGAGGAGAACAATATAACAGGGTAGAGGAGAACAATAGAACAGAGTAGAGGAGAACAATAGAACAGGGTAGAGGAGAACAATAGAACAGGGTAGAGGGGAACAATATAACAGGGTAGAGGAGAACAATAGAACAGGGTCGAGGGGAACAATAGCACATAGTAGAGAAGAACAATAGAACAGGGTAGAGGAGAACAATAGAACAGAGTAGAGGAGAACAATAGAACAGGGTAGAGGAGAACAATAGAACAGGGTCGAGGGGAACAATAGCACATAGTAGAGGAGAACAATAGAACAGGGTAGAGGGGAACAATATAACAGGGTAGAGGAGAACAATAGAACAGGGTCGAGGGGAACAATAGCACATAGTAGAGGAGAACAATAGAACAGGGTAGAGGAGAACAATAGAACAGGGTAGAGGAGAACAATAGAACAGGGTAGAGGAGAACAATAGAACAGGGTAGAGGGGAACAATATAACAGGGTAGAGGAGAACAATAGAACAGGGTCGAGGGGAACAATAGCACATAGTAGAGAAGAACAATAGAACAGGGTAGAGGAGAACAATAGAACAGAGTAGAGGAGAACAATAGAACAGGGTAGAGGAGAACAATAGAACAGGGTCGAGGGGAACAATAGCACATAGTAGAGGAGAACAATAGAACAGGGTAGAGCAGAACAATAGAGCAGAGTAGAGGAGAACAATATAACAGGGTAGAGGAGAACAATAGAACAGGGTAGAGGAGAACAATAGAACAGAGTAGAGGAGAACAATAGAACAGGGTAGAGGAGAACAATAGAACAGAGTAGAGGAGAACAATAGAACAGGGTAGAGGAGAACAATAGAACAGGGTAGAGGAGAACAATAGAACAGGGTAGAGGAGAACAATAGAACAGGGTAGAGGAGAACAATAGAACAGGGTAGAGGAGAACAATAGAACAGAGTAGAGGAGAACAATAGAACAGAGTAGAGGAGAACAATAGAACAGGGTAGAGGAGAACAATAGAACAGGGTAGAGGAGAACAATAGAACAGGGTAGAGGAGAACAATATAACAGGTTAGAGGAGAACAATAGAACATGGTAGAGGAAAACAATAGAACAGGGTAGAGGAGAACAATAGAACAGGGTAGAGGGGAACAATAGAACAGGGTAGAGGAGAACAATAGAACAGGGTCGAGGGGAACAATAGCACAGGGTAGAGGAGAACAATAGAACAGGGTAGAGCAGAACAATAGAGCAGAGTAGAGGAGAACAATATAACAGGGTAGAGGAGAACAATAGAACAGGGTCGAGGGGAACAATAGAACAGGGTAGAGGAGAACAATAGAACAGAGTAGAGGAGAACAATAGAACAGGGTAGAGGAGAACAATAGAACAGAGTAGAGGAGAACAATAGAACAGGGTAGAGGAGAACAATAGAACAGGGTAGAGGAGAACAATAGAACAGGGTAGAGGGGAACAATAGAACAGGGTAGAGGGGAACAATATAACAGGGTAGAGGAGAACAATAGAACAGGGTCGAGGGGAACAATAGCACATAGTAGAGGAGAACAATAGAACAGGGTAGAGGAGAACAATAGAACAGGGTAGAGGAGAACAATAGAACAGAGTAGAGGAGAACAATAGAACAGGGTAGAGGAGAACAATATAACAGGGTAGAGGAGAACAATAGAACAGGGTAGAGGAGAACAATAGAACAGGGTCGAGGGGAACAATAGCACAGGGTAGAGGGGAACAATATAACAGGGTAGAGGAGAACAATAGAACAGGGTCGAGGGGAACAATAGCACATAGTAGAGGAGAACAATAGAACAGGGTAGAGGAGAACAATAGAACAGGGTAGAGAAGAACAATAGAACAGAGTAGAGGAGAACAATAGAACAGGGTAGAGGAGAACAATATAACAGGGTAGAGGAGAACAATAGAACAGGGTAGAGGAGAACAATAGAACAGGGTCGAGGGGAACAATAGCACATAGTAGAGGAGAACAATAGAACAGGGTAGAGCAGAACAATAGAGCAGAGTAGAGGAGAACAATATAACAGGGTAGAGGAGAACAATAGAACAGGGTAGAGGAGAACAATAGAACAGGGTAGAGGGGAACAATAGAACAGGGTAGAGGAGAACAATAGAACAGGGTCGAGGGGAACAATAGCACATAGTAGAGGAGAACAATATAGCAGAGTAGAGGAGAACAATAGAACAGGGTAGAGGAGAACAATAGAACAGGGTAGAGGAGAACAATAGAACAGGGAAGAGGAGAACAATAGAACAGGGTAGAGGGGAACAATATAACAGGGTAGAGGAGAACAATAGAACAGGGTCGAGGGGAACAATAGCACATAGTAGAGGAGAACAATAGAACAGGGTAGAGGAGAACAATAGAACAGAGTAGAGGAGAACAATAGAACAGGGTAGAGGAGAACAATAGAACAGGGTCGAGGGGAACAATAGCACATAGTAGAGGAGAACAATAGAACAGGGTAGAGCAGAACAATAGAGCAGAGTAGAGGAGAACAATATAACAGGGTAGAGGAGAACAATAGAACAGAGTAGAGGAGAACAATAGAACAGGGTAGAGGAGAACAATAGAACAGGGTAGAGGAGAACAATATAACAGGGTAGAGGAGAACAATAGAACAGAGTAGAGGAGAACAATAGAACAGGGTAGAGGAGAACAATATAACAGGGTAGAGGAGAACAATAGAACAGGGTAGAGGAGAACAATATAACAGGGTCGAGGGGAACAATAGCACATAGTAGAGGAGAACAATAGAACAGGGTAGAGCAGAACAATATAACAGGGTAGAGGAGAACAATAGAACAGAGTAGAGGAGAACAATAGAACAGGGTAGAGGAGAACAATAGAACAGGGTAGAGGAGAACAATAGAACAGGGTAGAGGAGAACAATAGAACAGGGTAGAGGAGAACAATAGAACAGAGTAGAGGAGAACAATAGAACAGGGTAGAGGAGAACAATAGAACAGGGTAGAGGAGAACAATAGAACAGGGTAGAGGAGAACAATAGAACAGGGTCGAGGAGAACAATAGCACATAGTAGAGGAGAACAATAGAACAGGGTAGAGGAGAACAATAGAACAGGGTAGAGGATAACAATAGAACAGGGTAGAGGAGAACAATAGAACAGGGTAGAGGAGAACAATAGAACAATATAACAATAAGCCGCAGACGTAAGGTAATGGATATAGAAGCGATAAATGTGATACATTCAGATCTCATAACATCAGGACACGGGCATGACATGTGATTTAAGGCACAGCCTACACTCACAGATGTGCATTCAGCACACTTGCAGTATCTAGGTACAAGTTCTTTTTACTCAACACATGCAACATTACTTAACATACTCAACACCCAAACAGCCCTGATTCTCCCCATGTACTTCCTCTTCCTCCTCCCCCTTCTCCTCTTCCACCTCTCCTAAATGTTCCAGTACCCTCATTCTGCTCCAAGGTTAGTGAGAACCCCAGGTGTTGCAATCTGTTCATGAGCCTCCATTGCTCTTGGCGAACTCCAAGGTCTTGATCAGAGCTCTCCATCTCCTTCGCCTCTCACGCACACACACACACACACACACACACACACACACACACACACACACACACACACCTCAGCGGAATAGGTTATCCTGTTTGGCCAGATGTTGCTGAACCCCAACCCCCCTCCAGCCTCCACTTCCCTTGCCCCCAGTCTCTGTGGTCTGCCTGCCTCTCCATCTGCACAGCGATCCTGGGGAAACCATTCATTTAGCCCCAGGCCTCTGGACCCAGACGGATCCAAAAGCATGTGGACGGTCATAATTGTGTCCAGTGAGCTGGCACTGTGAGTTATCCTCTTGACAGCCCAGCTTGGGAGGAGGTGAAAATAGAGGTCAACTGCAAGATGGAGGTGGAATCATAGGACAAGAGAAGAATAACACTGACGTGTCTGTCGGTAACATTAGAACGAATGTGACATGTCTGGAAGCTTGATCAAACAGACATAGCTTATTATGTGCCCTGTTCCAATCGCTCAGTGTTTGAATCTGTTCCAATCCCTCAGTGTTTGAATCTGTTCCAATCCCTCAGTGTTTGAATCTGTTCCAATCCCTCAGTGTTTGAATCTGTTCCAATCCCTCAGTGTTTGAATCTGTTCCAATCCCTCAGTGTTTGAATCTGTTCCAATCCCTCAGTGTTTGAATCTGTTCCAATCCCTCAGTGTTTGAATCTGTTCCAATCCCTCAGTGTTTGAATCTGTTCCAATCCCTCAGTGTTTGAATCTGTTCCAATCCCTCAGTGTTTGAATCTGTTCCAATCCCTCAGTGTTTGAATCTGTTCCAATCCCTCAGTGTTTGAATCAATAGAATGTATGCATGGACTTTATGCAGGATGGCTAAAGGATATGAAACCCACGACTTCTAAGGAAATTGCTTTATTGGGAGAAAACCCATAGGTTATAAACATCTCATTGATCGGTACTCGGTTGTTTGCAGATTTGTTTGTCCGTGTTATAGCGGGGAATCAGGCGGACCCGTGGGGACTTGAAGTGAAAGAACAAACAGCTAAATGTATATTTCAAAGAAAGCATTTAAACTCTGCAAACCCCTCAGTGTCCCCAGCGCTCATGCAAAGTTAATGGCTCAGATGCACTCCTCACAGACCCACCAGGGACTTGTGCAATCAACAGAGAAAATATCTTTCACTTTGCCTGGTTATTAAACCTAGCCAATCTGTATGCATAACGTTCCACACTCTATCTCTCTCTCTCTCTCTCTCTCTCGATCTCTCTCTCTCTCTCTCTATCTATGTATCTCGCCCTCTCTCTCTCTCCGTCTCTCTCTCTCTCTCTCTCTCTCTCTCTCTATGTATCTCACCCTCTCTCTCTCCTCTATTTAGCTCTCCCTCTCTCTCTTTCTCACTTGTTTGCCTCTCCTTTCCTGCTGGCTACTGAATGAGTTAGTAATTATTACAGTCCCATTTATATTGCCTGAACTGAAACACAGCAAATCTAAAGCAGAGGGTCAATGACAGCCAATTGACATTTTGAAAGAATTGTGTATATTGATTCAGCCCCCACGACTCCACACAGAGGACAGAGAAAGAGTGGGAAAGAGAGAGATGGACAGAGATATCTGTTTACCCATTCTCTCTCTTTGAGTATCATTCATCACAATGTACGCCTTTCACACACAACCTGTGATTTGTCTGTGTGTTCAGTGAGGCAACAGTGTGAGAAAGAGAGCAGGGGAGAGAGAGAGAGAGCGAGAGAGAGGACGATGAGAGTACAGACTACAAGAGATAGGGTGAAGCAGAGAGAGAGAGAGAGAGAGAACACAAGGTTTGAGAACATGGAAGACGGGGTGAAGTGGCAGCAGTAGCAGGGTGAGCTAGCTAGGGTGGGGTAGGGTTGTAATGTCATTTGTTTGTGTTGTGAGAGATGTCCCCCTCAGCTAGCGAGACAAACCCCTGGAGGTCAGGGTGTACATGCATGGAGACATGATTTATGGGCGAGAGGCAGGCGGCCCGCAGTACACTGCCGTATCGCCATACTGTACAGCTGTCATTCATTACAGCTGTCAGGACATCAGTGGCTGTGATTCGCCTCTTATTTAATCTTGATTAACAAAGACACACTGTGTGCCTCCCTCAACTCAGCGGGATGGGAGCCTGCATAACAACAACAGGATGCTCCGTGATGGGATTATTATTTTAAGGTCAAATATAGGCTCTGAAAAACACACACATTAGCACACACACACACACACATACACACACCTCACTCGCCACAGATACCGGGCTAGCTATTGTGACATCTATTGGGCAATGTGAGAAACTGCAACGGTGTCAGTCACAGACAGATAGACATATGGACGGACAGACAGACAGCCGTAAGGACGGACAGACAGACAGACAGACAGACAGACAGACAGACAGACAGACAGACAGACAGACAGACAGACAGACAGACAGACAGACAGACAGACAGACAGACATATGGACGGACAGACAGACAGGCGGACAGAGTTGACTGATTGACAGGTAATGATTTCTACTAGGAACAAGAGACAGACTTTGACCCATTATGCACCTGGAGTGAGTTCACCGTCCCACTTTAGCCTAAGCACACAATAAGCCAAATATGTCAGCACAGCATCGCAAATGGCACCCTATTCCCTATATAGTGCACTACTTTTGACCAGAGCCCTATGGGGTGCCATTTGTGACACTGAAAGAGTGAGAGAGAGATCGGCGTGGGAAAGTGTACTCTCCAAATTACAGAGGCAAGAGGTTATCTTATCAAAACAATGGTCACCTACCCAAGACCGGCCAGATCAAGGAAAATAACACTGGACTAGTGACAAGAATGTTAATCTCTCTCTCTCTCTCTCTCTCTCTCTCTCAATTGAATTCAAGGGGCTTTATTGGCATGGGAAACATGTGTGTAACGGTTTTCTATATGGGGAGGGTCCGGGTGGGCGTCTGTCCATGGTGGCGGCTACGGCGCGGGACGTGGACCCCACTCAGTCAATGTCTTAGTCCCCTTTCCTCGTGTCCCTGGATAGTCCACCCTCGCCGCCGACCATGGCCTAGTAGTCCTCAACCAGAACCCCACTGGACTGAGGAGCAGATCGGGACTGAAGGACAGCTCGGGACTGAGGAAGCTCGGGACTGAGGGGAAGCTCGGGAGTGAGAGAAAGCTCGGGAGTGAGAGGAAGCTCAGGAGTGAGAGGAAGCTCAGGAGTGAGAGGAAGCTCAGGAGTGAGAGGAAGCTCAGGCAGGTTGATGGATCTACCAGATCCTGGCTGGCTGGTGGTTCTGGCAGATCCTGGCTGACTGGCAGATCCTGGCTGACTGGCGGATCCTGGCTGACTAGCAGATCTGGCAGATCCTGGCTGACTGGCGGATCCTGGCTGACTGGTGGATCCTGGCTGACTGGCGGATCCTGGCTGACTGGCGAATCCTGGCTGACTGGCGGATCCTGGCTGACTGGCAGATCCTGGCCGACTGGCAGATCCTGGCCGACTGGCACTTCTGGCGGATCCTGGCTGACTGGCACTTCTGGCGGATCCTGGCAGACTGGTGGATCCTGGCTGACTGGTGGATCTAACTGATCCTGACAGACTGGCGACGCTGGGCAGACTGGCGGCGCTGGGCAGACCGGCGGCGCTGGGCAGACTGGCGACGCTGGGCAGACTGGCGACGCTGGGCAGACTGGTGACTCCTTGCAGACTGACAGCTCCTTGCAGACTGGCAGCTCCTTGTAGACTGACAGCTCCTTGCAGACTGGCAGCTCCTTGCAGACTGACAGCTCTTTGTAGACTGACAGCTCTGGCTGCTTCATGCAGACTGACAGCTCTGGCTGCTTCATGCAGACTGACATCTCTGGCTGCTCCATGCAGACTGACAGCTCCTTGCAGACTGACAGCTCTGGCTGCTCCATGCAGACTGACATCTCTGGCTGCTCCATGCAGACTGACAGCTCTGGCTGCTCCATGCAGACTGAGAGCTCAGGCTGCTCCATGCAGGCTGGCAGCTCTGGCTGCGCTGAACAGGCAGGACACTCCAGCAGCGCTGTAGAGGAGAAAGGCTCTGGCAGCGCTGAATAGACGGGAGACTCCGGCAGCGCAGGAGAGGAGTGAGGCTCTGGCTGCGCTGAACAGGCGGGAGACTCCAGCAGCGCTGTAGAGGAGAAAGGCTCTGGCTGCGCTGAACAGGCGGGAGACTCCAGCAGCGCTGTAGAGGAGAAAGGCTCTGGCAGCGCTGAACAGACGGGAGACTCCGGCAGCGCAGGAGAGGAGAAAGGCTCCGGCAGCGCTGGAGAGGCGAGGCGCACTGTAGGCCTGATGCGTGGTGCTGGTACTGGTCGTACTGAACCGAGAACACGCACAGGAAGCCTGGTGCGGGGAGCTGCTACCGGAGGGCTGGAGTGTGGAGGTGGCACAGGATGGGCTAGACCGTGAAGGCGTACTGGAGATCTTGAGAGCAGTGCTGGCACAGGACGTGCAAAGCTAGGGATGTGCACAGGAGGCCTGGTGCGTGAGGCTGGCACCAACTTCACCAGCCGACTAACACGCACCTCAGGACGAGTATGGAGCGCTAACCCAGGTGCCATCAAATCCCCGACATGTTCCGTCGGGCGAATTCCATTGCAAAAAGCACCAACACAGCAACTCCCTCATTTCTCTCTCCTCCAATTTCCCCATTAACTCCTTCACAGTCTCTGCTTCGCTCACCTCCAACACCGGCTCTGGTTCTGGTCTCCTCCTTGGCTCCTCACGATAAACAGGGAGAGTTGGCTCAGGTCTGACTCCTGACTCTGCCACACTCTCCCTGAGCCCCCCCCAATACATTTTTGGGGCTGATTCTCAGGCTTCCTGTGCTTGCTTCGCCAACTCCATTCTCCAATAACCTTCCGCGCACTGCTCCATCGAATCCCAGGCGGGCACCGGCACTCTCCCTGGGTCAACCGCCCACCTGTCTATCTCCTCCCAAGAAGTATATTCCATACTGTACTCCTCTTTGGGCTGCTCCTGTTGCCTCTTCTCCTGCTGCACCTTTGGGCGGCTACACTCCCCTGGTTTAGCCCAGGGTCCTCTCCCGTCGAGGATTTCCTCCCATGTCCAGAAATCCTTATTGCGCGTCTCCTCTTTGGGCTGCTCCTGCCTGTTGACACGCTGCTTGGTCCGTTTAGGGTGGGTGATTCTGTAACGGTTCTCTTTTGGTGAAGGAGAGTCGGACCAAAACGCAGCGTGTAGATTGCGAGCCATGTTTAATCAAACAAACGTAAAACACGAAATAACACAAACACTACAAAACAATAAACGAAAACCGAAACAGCCTATACTTGTCAACTAACACAGCGACAAGAACAAAGACACTAAGGACAATCACCCACGACAAACTCAAAGAATATGGCTGCCTAAATATGGTTCCCAATCAGAGACAACAATAAACACCTGCCTCTGATTGAGAACCACTCCAGACAGCCAAAGACTTTGCTAGATAACCCCACTAGCTACAATCCCAATACATACACACCAAAACCCCAAGACAAAACACACCACAATACAAAAAACCCATGCCACACCCTGGCCTGACCCAATACATAAAGATAAACACAAAATACTTAGACCAGGGCGTGACAATGTGTTAACATTGCCAAAGCAAGTGAGGTAGATAATATACAGAAGTGAAAAAATTTACAGTAAACATTACACATACAGAAGTTTCAAAACAATATAAACATTACAAATGTCATATTATGTATTTATAGAGTGTCGTAACAATGTACAAATGGATAAAGTACACAAGGGAAAATAAATAAGCATAAATATGGGTTGTATTTACAATGGTGTTTGTTCTTCACTGGTTGCCCTTTTCTTGCGGCAACAGGTCACACATCTTGCTGCTGTGATGGCACACTGTGAAATTTCACCCAGTAGATATGGAAGTTTATCAAAATTGGGTTTGTTTTCGAATTCTTTGTGGATCTGTGTAATCTGAGGGAAATATGTGTCTCTAATATGGCTATACATTGGGCAGGAGGTTAGGAAGTGCACCTCAGTTTCCACCTCATTTTGTGGACAGTGTGCACATAGCCTGTCTTCTCTTGAGAGCCATGTCTGCCTACGGCGGCCATTCTCAATAGCAAGGCTATGCTCACTGAGAATGTACAGTACATAGTCAAGCTTTCCTTAAGTTTGGGTCAGTCACAGTGGGCAGGTATTCTGCCACTGTGTACTCTCTGTTTAGGGCCAAATAGCATTCTAGTTTGCTCTGTTTTTTGTTAAATCTTTCCAATGTGTCAAGTAATTATCTTTTAGTTTTTTCATGATTTGCTTGTCTAATTGTGCTGCTGTCCTGGGGCTCTGTGGGGTGTGTTTGTGTTTGTGTTTGTGAACAGAGCCCCAGGACCAGCTTGCTTAGGGGACTCTTTTCCAGGTTTATCTCTTTGTAGGTGATGGCTTTGTTATGGAAGGTTTGGGAATCGCTTCCTTTTAGGTGGTTGTAGAATTGAATGACTATTTTCTGGATTTTGATAATTAGTGGGTATCTTCCTAATTCTGCTCTGCATGCATTATTTGGTGTTCTACGTTGTACACGGAGGATATTTTTGCAGAATTCTGTATGCAGAGTCTCAATTTGGTGTTTGTCCCATTTTGTGAAGTCTTGGTTGGTGAGCGGACCCCAGACCTCACAACCGTAAAGGGCAATGGGCTCTATGACTGATTCAAGTATTTTTAGCCAGATCCTAATTGGTATGTTGAAATGTATGTTCCTTTTGATGGCATAGAATGCCCTTCTTGCCTTGTCTCTCAGATCGTTCACAGCTTTGTGGAAGTGACCTGTGGCGCTGATGTTTAGGCCAAGGTATGTATAGTTTTTTGTGTGCTCTAGGGCAACAGTGTCTAGATGGATTTTGTATTTGTGGTCCTGGCGACTGGACCTTTTTTGGAACACCATTATTTTGGTCTTATTGAGATTTACTGTCAGGGCCCAGGCCTGACAGAATATGTGCAGAACATCTAGGTGCTGCTGTAGGCCCTCCTTGGTTGGTGACAGAAGCACCAGATCATCAGCAAACAGTAGACATTTGACTTCGGATTCTAGTAGGGTGAGGCCGGGTGCTGCAGACTTTTCTAGTGCCCGCGCCAATTCGTTGATATATATGTTGAAGAGGGTGGGCTTATGCTGCATCCCTGTCTCACCCCACGACCCTGTGTGAAGAAATGTGTGTTTTTTGCCAATTTTAACCGCACACTTATTGTTTGTGTACAGGGATTTTATAATGTCGTATGTTTTACCCCCAGCACCACTTTCCATCCATTTGTATAGCAGACCCTCATGCCAAATTGAGTCGAAGGCTTTTTTGAAATCAACAAAGCATGAGAAGACTTTGCCTTTGTTTTGTTTTTTTTGGTTGTCAATTAGGGTGTGCAGGGTGAATACATGGTCTATTGTACGGTAATTTGGTATAAAGCCAATTTGACATTTGCTCAGTACATTGTTTTCATTGAGGAAATGTACGAGTCTGCTGTTAATGATATGGCAGAGGATTTTCCCAAGGTTACTGTTGATGCATATTCCACGGTAGTTATTGGGTCAAATTTGTCTCCACTTTTGTGGATTGGGGTGATCAGTCCTTGGTTCCAAATATTGGGAAAGATGCCAGAGCTAAGGATGATGTTAAAGAGTTTTAGTTTTGTCTGTATATTTGATCATTTCATTAAGGATACCATCAACACCACAGGCCTTTTTGGGTTGGAGGGTTTTTATTTTGTCCTGTAACTCGTTCAAGGTAATTGGAGAATCCAGTGGGTTCTGGTAGTCTTTAATAGTTGATTCTAAGATTTGTATTTGATCATGTATATGTTTTTGCTCTTTATTCTTTGTTATAGAGCCAAAAGTTTGGAGAAGTGGTTTACCCATACATCTCCATTTTGGATAGCCAGACTGCGCTCACTGAGTCTGTACCTAGTCAAAGTTTTCCTCAGTTTTCTATCAGTCACAGTGGTCCGATAGTCTGCCACCAATAACTGTCTGTTTAGAGCCAAATAGCATTCAAGTTTACTGTGGTGTCTTTCCAATAGGTGATATATTTTTATTTTTGTTTTGTGATGACTTGGTTGGGGCAGATTTTCTGAGTGCTGTCCTGAGGCTTTATGAGGTTGGTTTGGGTTTGTAAACTGAGCCTCAGAACCAGCTGGCTGAGGGGACTCTTCTCTGGTTTCATCTCTTGACATTGTAGAGCTGTGTGATGGAATGTTTTGGGGTGGCTTGTTTTTAGATGGTTGTCAAATTTGATGGCTCTTTTTTCTATTCGAATGAGAAGGAAGTTTTGGCCCAATTCTGCTCTACATGTGTTATTTGGAGTTTTTCTTTGCACTTGCAATACAGTCTTGCAAAACTCTGCATACAGTATTTCAATTGGATGTTTGTCCCATTTGGTGAATTCATTATTAGAGAGTGGACCCCATACTTCGCTGCAATATAGAGCAATTGGTTCTATAACCGATTGGAACATTTTTAGCCAGATTCTAATTGGAATTTTGATTTTAATTTTCCTTTTAATGGCATAGAATGCTCTTCTTGCTTTGTCTCTCAGCTCATTCACAGCCATGTGAGAGCTACCTTTGTTGCTGATATTTAGTCCTAGATATGTGTAGTTTTTGGTGTGTTCTAATAGAATGGTGTCCAATTTACGGTGTCCAATTTATATTTGTCATCCTGATTTCTGGACCTTTTTTGGAAAATCATTATATTTGTTTTTTTTAGGTTAACGGTCAGAGCCCAGGTCTGACAGAACCTGTGGTTAACGGTCAGAGCCCAGGTCTGACAGAACCTGTGAAGATGATCTAGGTGCTGCTGTAACCCCTCTTTAGTGGGAGACAGCAGCACCAGGTCATCTGCGTACAGCAGACACTTGATTTCAGTGTTGTGTAGGGTGATACCAGGTGCTTCTGATTCTTCTAATGTTTTTACCAATTCATTAATGTAGATGTTAAATAGTGTTGCACATATTGCGCAGCCCTGTTTCACTCCCCATCCCTGAGAGAAGAAGCCTGTTTGCTTGTTGCCAATTTTAACCGCACATTTGTCTTTAGTGTACATTGATTTCATAACATCATATGTTTTCCCTCCAACACCACTTTCTATTAGTTTATAAAAAAGACCTTCGTGCCAAATTGAATCAAATGCTTTCTTGAAATCTACAAAACACGAGTAGATTTTGCCTTTGTTTTGGGTTTACTTGTCTCTCTCTCTCTCTCTCGCTCTCTCTCTCTCTCTCTCTCTCTCTCTCTCTTTCTCTCTCTCTCTCTCTCTCTCTCTCTAATTCAATTTGCTGTATTGGCATGACGTAACAATGTACATATTGCCAAAGCTTATTTTGGATATTTACAATATAAAAATGAGAATCAAAATTGTCAACGGGACAACAGTAACAACAATAACCAAGTGTCAAAATAACCATACATTGAACAATAACAATAAGCATACAGTAGAGGACATGTGCAGGTTGATTGGTCTGTCAGACACTGTCCCTCAATTTATGGCAGGCAGCAATGTAGTGCGCTGCCATCCCACAGCTCTCTGCCAACCCACAGCTCTCCCCCAACAGGACGGGTAGCCCACTCTCATCAGAGAGGTCTTTGAAACCTTGAATAAGGGTTTCAAATTTGGGGAAATGACACTCTCTAATTGTATATTTTTTACATTTTGTCAGGAAATGCAGCTCCGTCTCAGGTTCTGCTGTGGTGCAGTGGTTGCACAGTCTTTTCTCTACAGGGAGCCAGGTTTTCTTGTGTCTACCCTTGGCAAGGCTGTGCTCACTGAGCCTGTACTTTGTCAAGGTTTTTCTAAGGTTTTGATCAGTAACCATGGTCAAATATTTAGCCACAGTGTACTGTCGATTTAGGGCCAGATAGCACTGCATTTTGCTTTGTGTTTGTGCTTGCGTTTCCCAATAAGGTCTGATGTTGTACAGCTTATTGGGCTGAGAAAGGTCTGGTGTTGTACAGCTTATTGGGCTGAGAAAGGTCTGATGTTGTACAGCTTATTGGGCTGAGAAAGGTCTGGTGTTGTACAGCTTATTGGGCTGAGAAAGGTCTGATGTTGTACAGCTTATTGGGCTTAGAAAGGTCTGGTTGTTTCCCATGTCTGTTCTTTTGAAGAACAACGTCATTTGCCTGTGATCAGACAGAGGTTTTAGTGGCTTGACAGTGAATAAGCTGAGAGAGAAGGGGTCAATGTCTGTGATCATGTAGTCTACTGTACTGTGGCCAAGAGGTGAGCAGTAGGTGAATCTCCCCAAAGAGTCCCTCCGTAACCTACCATTGACAAAGTACAGACCCAGGCTTCTACAGAGCTACAACAGATCCCTTCCGTTTTTGTTCACGATGCTGTCACTGTTGTTTCTATGGGGGAGATGAAGACAGTTAGAAACAGTATGGCCTGTAATAAAGCTGTCCCCTCGTGTGCTCGTTAGATCAGGTAGTGTTCCTGTGCGCGCATTTGTGTCCCCACAGATGAGCACATTTCCCTGGGCCCGGGTCAACAGCATCAATGTAACAGTTTAGCTTTCATCTGGGTCAACAGCATCAATGTAACAGTATAACTTTTGTCCATTCCCTCGCCCCAACCCGGGCTCGAACCAGGGACCCTCTGCACACATAGACAACTGACAGAGCAAGGGGAACCACTACTTCAAGGTCGCAGAGCGAGTGACGTCACCGGTTGAAACGCTATTAGCGCCCACCACCGCTAACTAGCTAGCCATTTCACATTGGTTATGTGTGTGTGTGTGTGTGTGTGTGTGTGTGTGTGTGTGTGTGTGTGTGTGTGTGTGTGTGTGTGTGTGTGTGTGTGTGTGTGTGTGTGTGTGTGTGTGTGTGTGTGTGTGTGTGTGTGTGTTTAGTGCAGTTTAGTGCAGATGTATTGGAGGCGCTGTTTAATCTCACTTAATCCTACAGGGTTCTCCTGTCCTCTGACGACCTCTGCTCTGCGTAGATGCGCTGGTCCTGCTGTTGGGCCCTGTGGAGTGGAGGAGGGCCAGTTCTGGGCCGTGGGGCTTCCTCTCTGGTCTGTTAGGGGTGGTGGTCTGGTGCGGGGTAGTAGGCTGGGCCCAGTCCGGTCTGGCTAAGACGATGGAAGTGGTGATGCTCTGGTGGGACGTTGAAGTGGCCCTGGGTCTGGTGGGACGTTGAAGTGGCCCTGGGTCTGGTGGGGCGTTGAAGGGGCCCTGGGTCTGGTGGTGCGTTGAAGTGGCCCTGGGTCTGGTGGGACGTTGAAGGGGCCCTGGGTCTGGTGGGACGTTGAGGAGGCCCTGGGTCTGGTGGGACGTTGAAGGGGCCCTGGGTCTGGTGGGACGTTGAAGGGGCCCTGGGTCTGGTGGGACGTTGAGGAGGCCCTGGGTCTGGTGGGACATTGAAGGGGCCCTGGGTCTGGTGGGGCGTTGAAGGGGCCCTGGGTCTGGTGGTGCGTTGAAGTGGCCCTGGGTCTGGTGGGGCGTTGAAGGGGCCCTGGGTCTGGTGGGACGTTGAAGTGGCCCTGGGTCTGGTGTTGCGTTGTAGTGGCCCTGGGTCTGGTGGTGCGTTGAAGTGGCCCTGGGTCTGGTGGGACGTTGAAGTGGCTCTGGGTCTGGTGGGACGTTGAAGGGGCCCTGGGTCTGGTGGGACGTTGAAGTGGCCCTGGGTCTGGTGGGGCTCCTTGTTGGTGCAGTGGTCTGGTAGGGGTCTCTGGGCGGTCCTCTGACCAGTACATCATGGGGTGTTTGTCTACCAAGTGCCACGTCCTTTAGAGACTTGACAAACATCCCTACTGTCTGCATCCTCAGGTGGGAGTGGTCGTGCAGATGCTCTGGGGTGATTGTTGGGTGGTGAGCAACGTGCATGTTCGCGAGTAGGCCACACCCTCTGGTGATGTCAGCGTTGACTTTCTGAATGGCACGGGGTAGGAAGTCCTCTCTCTCTTGGTCTCTCTCTCTCTCTCTTGGTCTCTCTCTCTCTCTCTCTCTCTCTCTGTGTTTCTCTCTCCTGGTCTCTCTCTCTCTGTGTGTTTCTGTCTCTTTGTCTCTCTCTCTTGGTCTCTCTCTCTCTCTTGGTCTCTCTCTCTTGGTCTCTCTCTCTCTCTGTGTTTCTTTCTCTCTTGGTCTCTCTCTCTCTCTCTTGGTCTCTCTCTCTCTCTCTCTCTCTGTGTTTCTCTCTCTTGGTCTCTCTCTCTCTGTGTGTTTCTGTCTCTCTCTCTCTCTCTCTCTCTCTCTCTCTCTCTCTCTCTCTCTCTCAGTAAGACCAGTAACAACTCTTTCACTGTGACATCTTCAATCTCTCAGTATAATTGGGAGAGAAGTGATATTAACCACATCTGTGAAAACTTGTGATCTCACCTCATCATTTTGTCATGGAAACAGGAAATAAGAATGATTAGGGGAATAAGAATGTGGCTCAGAAGAGTGGTTGTACATTTATTTCACACCAGGTTCCTGTTAGGATCTTACTATGGGGGTGGACAGTGGGGGATTAAGGACTCACACACACCTCATTTAAAACTTCTAGAAATGGGACTTTTGCGTTCACTCCCTCTGTCCTAATAAGTCTCAATCCAGCAGGTTAGATCAGGTCAGTGTTGAGATGTAAAGCATGGTTTGTTCATGTTTGGTCTTAGCCTGGCCATAGGGAACACACATACACACACAGATAAACACATAAGTACACACACACACCCTCCCCAAATAGACACACACATGCACACACACACAGATTAGGGAGGAAGATTTTTTTTTAGGAGCCTTATTTCTTCTACAGCATATAGTTGAGAGAGATGGCGCCGACAGAAATGGTCACCTCACTTCAGGTCCTTAGAAAACTATGCAGTTATTTGCTTTTTTATGGATTATTTCTTACATTGTTAACCCAGAAAATCTCAAGTCTTATTACATACAGCCGGGAAGAACTATTGGATATAAAACCGATGTCAAGTTACCATCATTACGACCAGGAATACGTCTTTCCCGAAGCGGATCCTTTGTTCGGACCTCCACCCTGGACATGCGGTCTTATCCCAGAGGCCGACGCAAAACAACGTGGTCGCCGCAGGAGAGGCAGACGGAGCGGCCTGCTGGTCAGACTCAGAAGGCCAGCTCACCATCCACTGCTTCCTAGCATATTACTTGCCAATGTCCAATCTCTAGATAACAAGGTGGACGAAATTAGGGCACAAGTTGCCATCCTGAGAAGCATCAGAGATTGTATCATTCTCTGTTTCAAGGAAACATGTCTCACTCGGGATATGTTATCAGAGTCGGTACAGCCACCCGGTTTCTTCACGCATCACGCCAACAGAAACAAACATCTCTCTGGTAAGAAGAAGGGCAGGGGTGTATGCCTTATGATTAACGACTCATGGTGTAATCACAACAACATACAGGAACTCAAGTCATTTTGTTCACCTGACCGAGAATTCCTTACAATCAAATGCCGACCTCAATATCTTCCAAGAGAATTCTCTTCGATTATAGTCACAGCCGTGTATATCCCCCAAAGCAGATACCTCTCGGCCCTGAAAGAACTTCAATGGACTCTATGTAAACTGGAAACCATACATCCTGAGGATGCATTTATTGTAGCTAGGGATTTTAACAAAGCTAACCTAAGATCAATACTCCCTAAATTCTATCAGCATATCGAATGCGCGACACAAGCTGGCAGAATTCTGGATCATTGCTACTCGAACTTCCACGATGCAAACAAAGCCCTCCCGCGCCTTGCCTTCTGCAAATCTGACCATGAATCCATTTTATTGCTCCAAGCCTATAGACAGAAACATAAACAGGAAATGCCCGTGCTCAGGTCAATACAGGTCTGGTCTGCCCAATCGGATTCCACGTTTGAAGATGCTTTGTTCACGTGGACTGGGATATGTTCCGGATAGCTTCAGACAACTGTGACTATTAAAATCTTCCCTAACCAGAAACCGTGGATTAATGGCAACATTTACGCAAAACCACCGCTTTTAATCATGGCAAGGCGACTGGAAACATGACCGAAAACAAACAGCACAGCTCTTCCATCCGCAAGACAAACAAAAAGCAAAACGTCAGTATAGAGACAAAGTAGAGTTGCAATTGAATGGCTCAAACATGCGACGTATGTAGCAGGGTCGACAGTCAATCACAGGAAACAAAAACAAAACCAGCCCCGTCGCAAACATCGACATCTTGCTCCCAGCCAAATTACTTCTTTGCTCGCTTTGCTCCCAGACAAACAACTTCTTTGCTCGCTTTGAGGGCAATACAGTGCCACAGACACGGCCCGCTACCAAAGCTTGTGGGCTCTCCTTCTCTGTGGCCAATGTGAGAAAAACATTTAAACGTGTTAATCCTTGCAAGGCTGCCGGCCCAGACGACTTCCTTAGCCGCGTCCTCAGAGCATGCGCAGACCAGCTGGCTTGTGTGTTTAAAGACATATTCAACCAATCCCTATCCCAGTCTGTTGTCCCCAAATGCTTCAAGATGACCACCATTGTTCCTTTTCCCAAGAAAGCTAAGGTAACTGAACTAAATGACTATCGCCCCATTGCACTCACTTCTATCATCATGAAGAGCTTTGAGAGACAAGTCAAGGATCATATCATCTCCCCCCGACCTGATACCCTGGACCCACTCCAATTTGCTTACCACCCCAATAGGTCACACTGCACACTGCCCTATCCCATCTGGACAAGAGGTGTACATATGTAAGAATGCTGTTCATTGACTACAACTCAGCATTTAACACCATAGTACCCTTCAAACTCGTCACTAACCTCGAGACCCTGGGACTCGACCCCGCCCTGTGCAACTGGGTCCTAGACTTCCTGACGGGCCGCCCCCAGGTGGTGAGGGTAGGAAACAACATCTCCACCCCTCTGATCCTCAACACTGGGGCCCCACAAGGGTGCATTCTCAGCCCTCTCCTGTACTCCCTGTTCACCCATGACTGCATGGCCATGCACGATTCCAACTCAATCATCAAGTTTGCAGACAACACTACAGTAGTAGGCCTGATTAAACGGCCTACAGGGAGGAGGTGAGGTCCCTCGGAGTGTGGTGTAAGGAAAATCCCCCCCCCCCATCCACATCGACGGGACTTTAGTTTAGTTTCGTTTAGTAATTCGACCATTTTAAAAAGCAATACATGCACATGAATAAAATCATGGAGGATAACACACAACAAAGTCTGGGACTTATTTCCATTGTGGTCCTCTTGAGACAAGATGGCTGGACAAGATCGAATACAGTACGGCAGTGAAATAATAAAACAAAAACAGAGAAGAAGAACATCTATCTCATCATTCCAGTTACATCATAGGGTTTACTCATATGGGCACAGAAGACAGTAGTGGAGAAGGTGGAATGTTTTAAGTTCCTTGGCGTACACATCACTGGACAAACTGAAATGGTCCACCCATACAGACAGCGGGGTGAAGAAGGCGCAACAGCGTGTCTTCAACCTCAGGAGGCTGAAGAGATTTGGCTTGTTACCCAAAACACTCACAAACTTTCACAGATGCACAATTGAGAGCATCCTGTTGGACTGTATCACCACCTGGTACGGCAACTGCACCGCCCACAACCGCAGGGCTCTCCAGAGGGTGGTGTGGTCTGCACAACGCATCACCGGGGGAAAACTTCCTGCCCTCCAGGACACCTACAGCACCCAATGTCACAGGAAGACCAAAAAGATCAGCAAGGACAACAACCACCCGAGCCACTGCCTGTTCACCCCACTATCATCCAGAAGGCGATGTCAGTACAGGTGCATCAAAGCTGGGACTGAGAGTCTGAAAACAGCTATTATCTCAAGGCCATCAGACTGGTAAACAGCCATCACTAACATAGAGAGGCTGCTGCCAACATACAGACTCAGATCTCTGGCCACTTAAATAAACAGACTTAATAAAGGTATCACTAGTCACTTTAAATAACACCACTTTAATAATGTTTACATATCCTACATTACTCATCTCATATGGATATACTGTATTCTATACCATCTACTGCATCTTGCCTATGCCGCACTCCATCCCTTATCCATATATTTATATGTACATATTCCCTTTACAAATACATACTTCCCTTTACATTTGTATGTATTTGTGTGTATAAGGTAGTTGTTGTGAATTTGTTAATTACTGTTAGATAGTACTGCATAGGCGGGAACTAGAAGCATAAGCTTTTCGCTACACTCGCATTAACATCTGCTAACCATGTGTATGTGACCTTTAACATCTGCTAACCATGTGTATGTGATATTAACATCTGCTAACCATGGGTATGTGACCTTTAACATCTGCTAACCATGTGTATGTGACATTAACATCTGCTAACCATGTGTATGTGACCTTTACCATCTGCTAACCATGTGTATGTGATATTAACATCTGCTAACCATGGGTATGTGACCTTTAACATCTGCTAACCATGTGTATGTGACATTAACATCTGCTAACCATGTGTATGTGACATCAACATCTGCTAACCATGTGTATGTGACATCTACGAACCATGTGTATGTGACCTTTAACATCTGCTAACCATGTGTATGTGACATTAACATCTGCTAACCATGTGTATGTGACATTAACATCTGCTAACCATGTGTATGTGACCTTTAACATCTGCTAACCATGTGTATGTGACATTAACATCTGCTAACCATGTGTATGTGACATTAACATCTGCTAACCATGTGTATGTGACATTAACATCTGCTAACCATGTGTATGTGACCTTTAACATCTGCTAACCATGTGTATGTGACCTTTAACATCTGCTAACCATGTGTATGTGACATTAACATCTGCTAACCATGTGTATGTGACATTAACATCTGCTAACCATGTGTATGTGACCTTTAACATCTGCTAACCATGTGTATGTGACCTTTAACATCTGCTAACCATGTGTATGTGACCTTTAACATCTGCTAACCATGTGTATGTGACCTTTAACATCTGCTAACCATGTGTATGTGACATTAACATCTGCTAACCATGTGTATGTGACATTAACATCTGCTAACCATGTGTATGTGACCTTTAACATCTGCTAACCATGTGTATGTGACCTTTAACAATTTTTATTGCTTTTCTTTCAAAAACAAGGACATTTCTAAGTGACCACAAAGTTTTGAATGGTAGTGTACATATACATATACATGTACAGGATGCAGTTACTCAAATAATACATCAGTTGGCTCCACAAGTATACATAGATATACCTAACCTGGCTGCTTAATTATGACAAAACTAATACCACTAAGGATGTCTATTTCAATCCTGTTACATATGCTGTCAGTACTATATTCATTTTATGATCCTTTCGATTTGATGGGCAACATGTCAATTCATGTTGCAAGAGCTCTGATAGGTTGGAGGACGTCCTCCGGAAGTCGTCATAATTACTGTGTAAGTCTATGGAAGGGGGTGAGAGCCATGAGCCTCCGAGGTTTTGTATTGAAGTCAATGTACCCAGAGGAGGATGGAAAATAGCTGTCCAGCAGCTACACCATGGTCATACCCTAGAAAGTGCTGTTACTACTGTAGAGCTTCATTGCAAAATAGTGTGTTTCATTCAGGTATTTGGTGACGTGAATATATTTTGTATAGTTTTATCTAAAAAGGATAACTTTTTTAATGTTTCACTGTTTAAATCAAATTTAATTCAATGAGTAAGATGGTCCTCCCCTTCCTCCTCTGAGAAGCCTCCAATGACACATACAGATCGTGTGAGCTGTGTCACTCAGCACCTCCTAGCATACATCTCCAGATATTATCTGTCACTCCCTGATTTCAGATCCACTCTGCTCCTGTGTTAATGATTCTGAGGAGTGTTGACATGTTCACAAAATGATCCTCCTAGGCTTATCTCAAATTCACCAATAACGACTGTCTGTTTGTGTATGTGACTGGGTGATGGACAGCCAGAAAGCATAAGGAGCCTGGAGTCTGTAAACCCTAAGGTGAAAAGGTCAAATCCCAAAAGAGATGCACCTTCTTGAGGCCTGACTTGACTAGCAGCCAACCTGCTGTTTGACAATGAGTTGCATGAAATCAGAGATGGGCTTTCTTTCTGTCAGTCTGTGCTCTTCAATAGACGCATGCACACGCACACGCACACAGACACAGGCACAGGCACAGGCACAGGCACAGACACAAACACACACACACACACACACACACACACACACACACACACACACACACACACACACACACACACACACACACACACACACACACACACCGGCAAGCAATGATTTGGTGGAGTGAGGCTAAGGAACACCTGTGCCCATTAGGCCTCACACAAAGGGCTGCTGAGGGAGGGAGGAATATCCCCCTTCTCAAACATGAGGGACCTCACTAAAGATTCAGGCCCTAAATCACGCACACGCACAGACATGAGCACACAAACACGAGCACACAGACACGAGCACACAGACACGAGCACATTGAAACGTGCACACAGGCACTCGCAAATAGGAGCACACACACACCTAATTTAAGGTTTTCCGCACTGTGCAGATTCCTAAAGCGAACCTACAGTACAGGGTAAAGATAGCATTCGGATTTGGAGGTGTGTCACAGTCTCCATAGAGCCGACTCATCTTTCGAATGTTTTGCACTTCTATACCTACCAAATTGGTACCATACTCATGCCCAACAAAAACATGTGGACATTTCAGTGTTCCCAATGACCTCCACTCCGGACGTGTTAATATCTCTACGGTCCTTCTGTATTCAGTGAAAACCAAGCATTCAGTCTGTTTCATTGTAATGCCGCTAAAACACTAAGATGCTAAAACACAAAGATTCTAATACACAAAGATGCTAAAACTCAGAGATACAGCATACAAATGAGTTGGGGGTTTTGATCTGGTAAACAGTGAGGTGTCTTGGTCCTCAATACTACCAGACAGAAGAAAAAAAAACATGACAGCTTAATTCATATTTATTTGTAATTTATTTAACCCCAGTCTACTCCAAAAGAAAACTGCAAACAGAAATAAGGATGATTCCGTCAAGTGTTAAAGTTGCTCTGAGATATTTTTTATAGAAACTGAAAGCTAGGATCTTCCGTTTCAAATGTGTGTGTGTGTGTGTGTGTGTGTGTGTGTGTGTGTGTGTGTGTGTGTGTGTGTTGGATAACACAGCGAATGATCCCTTAAGGCAGCATATAATTTATTCCTGTGCAGAGGCAGATTCCTCCTCCTAAGGGGAGAGAGAGAGAAAGAGAGAGAGCGGGAGAGAGAGGGAGAGAGAGAGAGAAAGAGAGAGAGGGACAGGCTGAGCCTCACTGCATAATATATGATAAATCACTTTGTTGAGTTATTAGTTGTGACATCTCAGAAATCTCTCCCGCACTATCTGTCATCATTTAAAGGAAGTAATGAAAAGGGATTACCAATATAATATTTATCACATGGCAATTATTTTGTTATTTTGTTTCTTAGAGCTTTTAAAGCCCAAACTGGGCTGTGTGAAGTAGCCTTTACTTCCATGCTGTTTCTCTGAAATACATTAACATGGGCCTAGTGGAAACACAACTTCTAAAAGCATACTACACAGCATTGCTACTGCTATTGCCTTTGCAATTAGGCTGAAAGACATTTACGTAATGTAGATAGTGGAAACACAAGTAGGTTGTTCCACGAAAAGAGTGCCTATTTGATATTTCAAGTGGAAATTGTGCACCAATATTGAATTTTCGTGGAAATGTAGTGCTTTTTAATATAGACCACATGGAGAATTCAATCAAATGTGTGATATGAATCAAGGCTTGCTAAAGTGCCAAAATTCCCTATGTCAACCCTGTGTCACTTCTAGGAAGATTTTATTCACTTAATCACAAAACACTTTCCCAGTTTCACCATCATTGTAAAGCCCTAGTTATTTTGTGCATTGACAAAGTCATTTCTAAAGATTATTGATTATTTCATGTGATTAGTGATTCATTTACATTTGTAGCAGCTGAGCAGCTGAGCTGGTTTTATTCTTTTTGGTCATTTTCTGGTGTTTTCTGGTGGAAAACTGAGCAGGTCGAGCATAACACGTCGATCCTGTTATCCATAGATAGACAGACTAGAAATGTTTTAACAGTAAATAAATAAAAAAGTGTGAAGCCTGCATTCAATTGCCACTCTCTGTTGCACACAACAAGATTCCATTCCCCCTATCACAAGGAGATTCCTGGCTGATTTAATAAGAAATCTTCAACCCTGTTACTGCTATTACCATTACTCCTACTCCTACCATGACTACTACCCTTATTTACTGTTATAATTAAGCAATAAGGACTGAGGGGGTGTGGTACACGACCAATATTACCACGGCTAAGGGCTGTTCTTATGCACAACGCAACACGGCATGCCTGGATCCAACCCTTAGCTGTGGTATATTGGCCATATATCACAAACCCCTGAGGTGCCTTATTGCTATTATAAACTGGTTACCAACGTAATTAGAACAGTCAAAGTAAATGTTTTGTCATACCCATGAAATACCACGGTTTTCAACCAATCATTCAGGGCTCGAACCAGCCAGTTTATAATTATATTTGGAACAGACTGGTATTTCAATACACAGTTACAACATATCTTCCAAAGAGACTGACACGTTCTGTGAGATTCTGTCACTCCATACATACAGTATACGAAACAAAAGAAAAGCAACTGAGCCTGGCTGCCTAGGATGGTGTCTGGTTGGTGATGTGCTATTTGAAATTCATGTAGTGCCCTTTATCAAACCAAATTACAATTTTGTGTCAGTAAGCCCTGATTGCATGATTTCGGAGCCAATGGTACTGCTTCTCGGGGCCGTCTCCGGGCGTTGCCGCCTCCCAGGCAGGGGGAAATATGAAAATGTCACATATTAAATAACACATACACATATACACACACACGGGGCTATCACACTGGACACCAGCCAGAAGATCTGACACACAGCTATTATCTCCCAGGCAGAGAGAATGCAAATGAGCCTGGTGATATTATACCATTCATAAAAAGACACAGCTTATTCACAGGTGACACATCCTCTCTGCATATCCGTGTGTGTGTGTGTGAGTGTGTGTTCTGATGTGTTCTGGTAAAATGTAGTGCACTATATAGGGAATAGGGTGTTATTTGGGACACAACCACTGTTGTTTTGTTTGATGGAAAATATGAATACCAGGGATTAGGTCTCTGTCTCACCCTTCAACGGCAGATTTTCACTGGAGAATTCAATAAGAGGTTCTTTAAGTATTACCACATAATGAGTCATTTATGTAAAGGTATTCACACTGTGAATTTCTAATTAATGAAAATAAGATGTTCCCAAATCGCACAAGTATGGCTTCTTGTGACCAATTTAAAGAAATTGACTGTACATTGACTGTATATTGACTGTATATTGACTGTAAATTGACTGTATATTGACTCTATATTGACTGTAAATTGACTGTATATTGACTGTATATTGACTGTAAATTGACTGTATATTGACTGTAAATTGACTGTAAATTGACTGTATATTGACTCTATATTGACTGTAAATTGACTGTATATTGACTGTAAATTGACTGTATATTGCCTGTAAATTGACTGTATATTGACTGTAAATTGACTGTATATTGACTGTATATTGACTGTATATTGACGGTAAATTGACTGTATATTGACTGTATATTGACTGTATATTGACTGTAAATTGACTGTATATTGACTGTAAATTGACTGTAAATTGACTGTATATTAAATTATTTGTAGCAATGTTTTTCTTGATCAACAAGGGGCTTAAGTGGTGGGTGTGGCAATGGGCGCGGTTGGTCGTCAGCACGATGGAATTCTGTCCAGGCCCTTGGAACAATGGGCGCGGTTGGTCGTCAGCACGATGGAATTCTGTCCAGGCCCTTGGAACAATGGGCGCGGTTGGTCGTCAGCACGATGGAATTCTGTCCAGGCCCTTGGAACAATGGGCGGGGTTGGTCGTCAGCACGATGGAATTCTGTCCAGGCCCTTGGAATCAAAATTTGAGGCCCTCATCTTGGCAGCGGAGAGAAAGCTTTGCAGTTTGTGAAATACCAATTTTAACATGGCTCATGCTGTTTTCTTATTATAGGTACATTATCTTTTCAACATACTTTTATTTGGTTTTAGTCATTTAAGTTTACACTGAAAGCATTTCTTTCATCCCGAAAATGTATTTTAGAAAATACAGCAGTCTACAGTATGTAATGGAAAAAGCAGGTGTCCTAAATATTTAGTACACTCAGTGTACAGTATATATATATACTGTACATATATATATATATATATATATATATATATATATATATATATATATATATATATATATATATATATATATATACAGTATATATATATACTGTACAAGGGCCCACCTGGTCATAAGCAGTGCACTAAATAGGGTATAGGGTTCCATTTGGGACACAGAGATGTTCTCCATCTGCATCCATCAGGACAGACATGTACTCTGGTCTTAATATACAGTATGCCATTTAGCATTTTACATATAGGTGGCCCTGGGAATCGAACCCACAATATCAGCTTTGCAAGTGCAATACTCTACCAACGGAGTCAAACAGGACCACTATACATGGTGGATCCACTTAAGTGTACCTCTGTATCTGCGTTAACGTGTGTGTGTGTGTGTGTGTGTGTGTGTGTGTGTGTGTGTGTGTGTGTGTGTGTGTGTGTGTGTGTGTGTGTGTGTGTGTGTGTGTGTGTGTGTGTGTGTGTGTGTGTGTGTGTGGTAACCGCTGAGAAAGAGTATTGTGTCCCAAATGGCACTCTATTCCCTATACAGTGCACAACTTCGGACCAGAGCCTAGGGACGAGGGGGACATTTGAGAAAGCTGCAGTAATCAGAGGACAGGAGGAGACAGACCACTTACCGGTTGTCTGTCAGTTCAGGGTTACAGTCAACAGCAATGGGAGAGATGCATTATCTTCAACAGTCAGACCAGCACTACATAATGCATATAATAGTGCCTGGGAGATACAGTACATACATACATACATACACACATACATACATACATACATACATACATACATACATACATACATACATACATACATACATACATACATACATACATACATACATACATACATACATACATACATACATACATACATACATACATACATACATACATACATACAGGTGAAGTCGGAAGTTTACATACACTTAGGTTGGAGTCATTAAAACTTGTTTTTCAACCACTCCACAAATTTCTTGTTAACAAACTATAGTTTTGGAAAGTCGGTTAGGACATCTACTTTGTGCATGACACAAGTATTTTTTCCAACAATTGTTTACAGACAGATTATTTCACTTATAATTCACTGTATTACAATTCCAGTGGGTCTGGAGTTTACATACACTAAGTTGATGGGAAAATCGAAAGAAATCAGCCAAGACCTCCGAAAAAAAATTGTAGACCTCCACAAGTCTGGTTCATCCTTGGGAGCAATTTCCAAATGCCTGAATGTACCACGTTCATCTGTACAAACAATAGTATGCAAGTATAAACACCATGGGACCACGCAGCCATCATACCGCTCAGGAAGGAGACGTGTTCTGTCTCCTAGAGATGAACGTACTTTGGTACGAAAAGTGCAAATCAATCTCAGAACAACAGCAAAGGACCTTGTGAAGATGCTGGAGGAAACAGGTACAAAAGTATCTATATCCACAGTAAAACGAGTCCTATATTGACATAACCTGATTGGCCGCTCAGCAAGGAAGAAGCCACTGCTCCAAAACCACCATAAAACAGCCAGACTACGGTTTGCAACTGCACATGGGGAAAAGATCATACTTTTTGGAGAAATGTCCTCTGGTCTGATACCCTCGACTCTATACCCTCGACTCTATACTATACCCTTGACTCTATACTATAACCTTGTCTCAATGCTATACCCTCGACTCTATACCGTACCCTTGACTCTATAGTATACTGTAACCTTCTAATCTACAATATACTGTACCCCCTACTCTATAATAAACCCTCTACTTTATACTACACCATTTACTCTATGCTATACTCTCTACTCTAATCTATACTATACCCTCTACTCTGTACTATAAACTCTATTCTATACTATACATTCTACTCTATACCATTGACTCTATACTATACTGTAACCTCTATACTATACCTTCTAATCTACAATTTACCCACTACTCTATACTATACCCTCTACTTTATACTACACCCTCGACTCTGTATTATGCCCTCTACTATACACTATACCTTCTTCCCTATACTATACCCTCTTCTCTGCTATAAACTCTACTCTATACTATACACTCCTCTCTATACTACACCCTCTACTCTATACTATACCCTCTACTCTATACTATACCCTCTTGTCTATGCTATACCCTCCTCTCTATACTATACACTCCACTCTATACTACGCCCTCTACTCTATACTATACCTTCTACTATATACCATACACTAACTATACTATACCCTTTACTCTATGCTATACCCTCTACTCTATACCATAGCATATATACTATTCTATACCCTCTATTCTATACTATATCCCCTACTCTACACTATACCTTCTAATCTACACTAAAACCTCTACTCTAAACTATATATTCTTATCTACACTATACCCACTACTCTATACTGTACCCTCTGTTCTATACTATACACTCTACTCTATTCTATACACTCTTCTCTATTCTATACCTTCTACTCTATACTGTACCCCATATTCTATACTATACCTTCAAATCTAAACGATCCACTCTAATTTACACTATACCCTCTACTCTATACTATACACTCTACTCTGTACTATATCCTCTAAGCTATACTATATCCTCTAAGCTATACTATACCCTCTGCCCTGTACTACACCCTTGAATATACACTATACGCTCTATTCTATACTTTACACACTACTCTATACTATACCTTCAACCTCTACTCTATAGCTTCAACCTCTAATACATACCTTCAATGTCTACCCTATACTATACCCTATATGGTATAATATACCCTCTCCTCTACTGTATACCCTCTACTCTATACTATACCTTCTACTCTATACTATACCTTCTAATCAACAGCATACCCTCGACTCTATACTATTCACTATGCCCCATACTATACAGTTTAATCTACACCATACCCAATACTCTCAATACTCTCTAGAATACCCTCTACTTTATACTATACCCTCTACTCTGTACTGTACCCTAAACTTTATATTATACCATGTACTCTACACTAAATCCACTTCTCTATACCATACCCTCTACTCTGTACTATAGCCTCGACAATACTATACCGTCGACCTCTACTTTATGCCTTCAACTTCTACTGTATACTATATCTTCATCTCTAAACTATATCCTTTATTCTATACTATACCATCTACTCTATACTCTATCCTTTATTCGATACTATACAATCTGCTCTATACTATACACTCTACTATATACCATACACTATACTATACCCTTTACTCTATACTACACCCTCTACTCTATACTATACCCTCTATTATATTGTATACCCTCTATTCTATACTATACCCCCTACTCTATGCTACCTTCTAATCTACTTCTAATCTACACTGTACCTTCTAATCTAAACTATACCCTCTACTCTATACTTTTCCCTCTATTCTATACTATACCCTCTACTTTATACTATACCCTCTACTCTATTCTATACCCTCTACTGTACTCTACTCTATATGATACACTCGACTCTACACTCTACCCTCGACTAAACACCCTCTACTAAACACCCTCTACTATACTATAACTTCAAACTCTACTCTATACCCTCGACCTGTCCTCTATACCTTCGACTTCTACTCTGTATCTTTAACTTCTACCCTTTACTATACCCTCTACTCTACCCTATACCCTCAACTCTTTAATATACCCTCTACTCCACCCTATACTCTCTACCCCACCCTATACCCTTAACTTTTTACTATACCCTCTACTTTATTCTATACCCTCTACTCTATACCATACCCTCTACTCTATACTATACTCTATACTATGCCCTCTACTCTATACTATGCACTCTACTCTATACTATTCCCTCTACTCTATACTATACCTTCTACTCTATACTTTACCCTCGACCTCTACTCTGTGCTATACCCTCTACCCCCTACTCTAAACTTTACCCTATACTCTAAACTTTACCTTCTACTCTATACCCTCTAAGCTGTGATATACCCTCAACTCTATATACCCTCAACCTCTACTCTACACTATAACCTCTACTCTCTATTTTATACTATACCTTCTACTCTATACTATTCCCACTACTTTATACTATACCCTCTGCTCTATACTATGCCCTCAAATCTATAGAGTACATTTAACTATATTCTATACACACGACTATACACTATACCATCTACTATATACTATAGCCTCTACTCTATACCCTTGACTCTATTCTGTACCCTCAAACTCCACCCTATACCTTCAAACTCTCATCTATTCTATACATTCTACTCTACACTATACCCTCTGCTTTAAACTATACCCTTTACTCTACACTATATCCTCAAAACTATACACTCTACTATACTCTTGAATCTACACTATACCCTCGACTCCGTACTATACCCTCTACTCTATGCTATATCTTCAACCTCTATTCTGTACCTTCGACCTCTATCTAGGATGTATGTTGATTTAAAGGACTTATTTTATTTCACCCCAAAAGGGAGCATGAGAAGTGTGTTGTAATATGTCCAAATACTGCATAAGGCAACTTGCTCCACATCTCTCCACTGATTTGTACTTTTACAAAGGCTGAGTGTTGTTGAAGATTAAATAACATTCCCAGCAATACCTGACAGCCCAGGGTACTGTCAATCTGTGTGTGTGTGTGTGTGTGTGTGTGTGTGTGTGTGTGTGTGTGTGTGTGTGTGTGTGTGTGTGTGTGTGTGTGTGTGTGTGTGTGTGTGTGTGTGTGTGTGTGTGTGTGTGTGTGTGTGTGTGTGTGTGTGTGAGTGTGTGTGTGAAAGCTTACGTCTAAGACCTATAATAGAGTACCAGGGCTTTGCGTTTCTACAGTTCATTTCCCCTTGCAAGCCTCTCCTTTAGAGATAGCCCAATGTGAGCTGTCAAAACACTGTTTCAGCACAACAGACAACAAAATCCATAGAGAGAAAAAACAAGCCACAAGACATTAACTTCTACCGAGTTTACTGAAGCTTTTAATCAAACACTTTGCAAACAATTAAGTCAGGGAATTGTTTCTCCCCTCCCCTGTGGATGAGTTCTGTTTTTCTTTGCTAAATTCTGTTGACTTTTGTTAGTCTTACTGTGCTCCTCTTCGACACTAACGTCTCTCAAAGTCAACCTGGAACGACTATCTGGCTGGGCCCATAGGGCTTTGGTCAAAAGTAGTGCAAAATAGGGAATAGGTTGCTTTTTGGGATACAGCCATTTTCTCTTTGCCCTGCTACTATGTGCAATTGCCTCCAAAGTATTAATGATAATAATAACTGTCACTCAAATGGCTACAATGAGTGTCACTCCTTGCCAGTTGCTGGCTACACTCAAGCTGTCATCCGTAAACATAATTTGGGGTCAAGGTTTAATCTGCTTCTCCTGATTCGCCTCGTACACCCCAGCGGGTATTCTGTCTCACACACACACACACACACACACACACACACACACACACACACACACACACACACACACACACACACACACACACACACACCAGCAGGCATCTGAGCCATAAAGAGGAGACCAATTGACCTCTTCTAGTGCTGGGTACACCTCGGATATATGGGGAGCTGCTCAAACTTATCAAGCTTTAAGCAGCAGAGAAATGAACAGATGTAATTGCCACAACAAAAGCCCCCAGTCCCTCACGACCAGTTCAGCAGACAGACAGTCCCAGACCCTGGGCTCCCAGGCCCCTATGAAGGCCCCCCAGTCAGTGGCGGTCCTCTGCCCTCTCCCTGTCACCCAGGCCTCAGCATTGACAGTACCATCACAGGGGGGACGGGGGAGGGGACAGAAAGATGTGTCCCAAATGGCACCCTATTCTCTACATATAGCACTACTGTGTAGGGAACACGGTGCCATCTCTCTCCTATCTCTGAGGTGACCAGGACCAGACGGACACAGCTTGCCCCCCAATCCATTTCAATCAATGTTTAATTTTGTTGTTTCATTTTATTATTACTTTTTCAATGCCCTCCTGTTTTGTGATAGCAGGACTATTATCCCTTTAGATCAATGTGTTTTTATTTTCTCTCCATCTCACCATTATCCTCCTCTTTATTTCTTCTCCTCCTCCTCCCTTCCCCACACATGGTCGCATTGGGTATCGGGGGAAAAAAAACAGAATTGCTCTATCTCCTGTCCCCTGGGAGCCTGGGCTGGTAGAAAAGTTGATTTGCTAAACCCTCCTCCTGCAGGCTCAGTCTCCTTATCCCTGATCTACACAGCCAGCCAGCCAGCCAGACAGCTCCCTGCCATTACACAGTGGAAGAGCCAATCACACGAGAGGACAATATGATGAGCTATCTGGGGCGGCAGGGGAGGAGGGCGACAAGAGGATGCATCCCAAATGGCACCCTATTCCCAATATAGTGCACTACTTTTGACCTGGGCTCAGGGTTCTGGTTAAAAGTAATGTATGTCAATGGGGAATAGGGTGTCATTTGGGACGAAGTAACAATTAGAGGTCCTGTAACCGCAGGAGACAAGGGGATGGATCAGGAGATCTCATGTTGAGAGCCTGAGGAGAGCTATAGGCGAGGCAGGGTCCATTGTCCCTCTTTCTCCCCTCCCCCCTCTACTCCCTCCCACCATCACCACCTCCCTTTATCTTCCAGAATTACAGCCATTTATCAGTCTGTGAACAAAAACTGTCAGCCCCCCCCCCCCCCACACACACACACACAAATACAGGAGGACACACACATGCACATAGACACACACACACTCCCAATCACACATGCAAACAACTCCCCCATTCACACACCCCGGGGCTCCCTGGCCGTCAGACACACTTTAATGGTAGCAGAATGGGCCCAGACTGAAGGTCAGGGAGGACATTCATTAAAACACTGTAACTTGGCTAATTGAAGCTTACTCAACGCTTGGCATGGATGAGTGGCCATCAATAGCACAAAGGAGCCCCATTGTGGTGGCTCTGGGTCTGGGTAAACAGCACAGAGACACGTACGCCCGTCCAGGCAGTGATGAATGACAGGACTGGGGGGACTGGGGGAGAGGCTGGGGGGACTATCCTGTGTGTGTGTGTGTGTGTGTGTGTGTGTGTGTGTGTGTGTGTGTGTGTGTGTGTGTGTGTGTGTGTGTGTGTGTGTGTGTGTGTTAGGGCTATTATCTGCTGAACCCTATGGCAGCGATGCTCCACTACATTCACTCCAGCCCTGATTTCATCCACTCTGTTTTTACTATGAAAGTGCTTGCTGAGTTGTTGCATTGTGTTGTTTTGTGAGGATGCAGATCAGATAGTGACAATAAAACTCATTCAGCACTCATTAAATTCACCGTGCTTTGAATGATTGGTAAATTAATGGGGAATGAATGGGATTTTTTGTGTTGGTTTGTTTGTTGGTTTGTTTGGTGGTTTGATTGGTGGTTTCATGCGTGTTTCCATGGACTAATTACAACTGACTTGATATCTCTCATTGGTGAATAATTAGCATTTGGCGCAACATGTAATTAGCTAGTATAATGATAGAGTAATTAATAGAGTAATCCAGCGTCAATGAATAGCTATTCAGAAGATGTATAGATTCAGTGAGAACACTGGTTAATGTGTGTGTGTGTGTGTGTGTGTGTGTGTGTGTGTGTGTGTGTGTGTGTGTGTTTAATTCCAAGTGTTTCTGAATCAGAAATCAGTTATCCTGACAGGACCAATTGGAACTGTATGGAACTATCTGTTTCAGAAGAATAGATTTAAACCTCTCTCCGTTGCTGTTTCTGAACATGACCAATTCCCATTACTGTCATTACACCTGGATATGTAAGATATCACCTATAGCACCTATGGTCCCCATTAGTCTTTAATAGCATCTAGTGTTTGACTGTTCCTGCTGTAATCATTTTAATTGAATTCATGTCACAATTACCCCTCGGTGGTGAACACACAGGCTTCCACCCTCTTCTCAGGGGGCTAGCTCCATCCACAGATTGGCCGGATCTGGCAGTTAGCTAGTGTTGTACGTACCACCATCTTCATAATATAGTCACCAATAGCTAACTCTTAACTCTTTCCTAGCCATATTGATCACATCCCATGTTCATCGGTTACTAATCCAGTGACCCCACGATCTGCAGAGAGACTTTTTGGTTTCATTGCCACACTAGAGTTGAATTTTTGCAGTGTTTTCCCATCTCGGTCCACGGGAACCCCAAGGGCTGCATATTTTGTTTTTCCCCCTAGCACTACACAGCTGATTCAGATAATGAAAGCATGATGATGAGTTGGTCATATTTAATCAGCTGTGTAGTGCTAGGGGCAAAAACCAAAACGTCCACCCCTTGGGGTCCCCTGGATCCAGTTGGGAAACGCTGTATAATATATAGATTCCGATGAGAAAATGGTTAACCTAGAGAGAGAATAGAAACCTCTGTCTATCCCAGGTCCTTCTAGCTACAAAATGGCCTTAGAGCTGTAGTGATGTTTTAACCTCTAAGTCTCCATCCATACTCCTGAGTCTCCAGAGCAGATGGATACATGGGCTGTGACCCAAGTTACACCCTGTTCCCTATGTTGTGCACTACTTTTGATAGGGCTCTGGTCAAAAGTAGTACACTATGTAGTGAATAGCGTGCCATTTGGGAAGCAGAAAAGGCCTAGTCAGTGATCCGTTTCAGGAGCCCTGCCCTGGTCTAGGCTGAGTGATGTGTGGGGGTAGAGACTGGGGTAGAGGAGTGGGGGGAGACTGGGGTAGGCTGTAGGTAGACTGGGGTTGGCTGTAGGGAAACTGGGGTGGGCTGTAGGGACACAGGTTAGATCAGAGACTAGATATATTGTGACAGAGGGCTTATTGGTCCGGTGCACAGGAGGATGTGAGATATGATCTGTGATATGAACACACAGGCTTCCACCCTCTTCTCAGGGGGCTAGCTCCATCCACAGATTGGCCAGATCTGGCAGTTAGCTAGAGTTGTACGTACCACCATCTTCATAATACAGTCAGCGTTTGTCTCTTTTGTTTACAGTTTGTACGTCAGTCTGTATTTCTCTTTGCATCCTACGTAACATGTTAGAATTAAAGATTTTTGACTTGCTAATGGTAAATGAGAACCATAGGCTCTGTGAAAGCCCTCCATTGTACACATTAAGCATGGAACCTCTCGGATAGCCATATCTACACCTTGGTCCAGTATAATACAGTTCTTTAAAAACTCAGTACTGGTTACGGAAGCAAATGACTGTAGAAAGATAGTATTAGACACTGGAAGATAGAAAACAATATAGAATTCATAAATACAGACTGGTTTATATTGATTCCTTCCTCATGACTGCAGTATCATTTTATCTCCATAGAACAGTGATAATAAGCAGAATAGAGTCTGTATCCCAAACAGCACCCTTTTCCCTATATACTGCACTACTTTTCACCAGGACCTATAGGACTCTGTTGTAATGTGAAAGTAATCAAAGTAATGTGCTATTTATGGCATAGGGTGCTATTTGGGATGCAAAACAGATACAATGGAATTTAGCATCGGAACCTAATTTGTTATGTTGTAATTCCAGCTTTGGCCGATTATACTTGTCCCCTACTGTACCTTTACTTCAAGTTGAGTGAAATCAATAGCAATTGCTGGACCCTGAGAGAAAACAGACGGGGCAGAGGTAAACACTGACCTTTGAGTTGGTAATGAGATGCAGGTGTGGAAATTAGCTTACTCGAGTGATGCTTAGTTTAAATGCTGTATCCACTTGAAGGGCCATCATTGTATTCAAGTTAAGTAAACTATATCAAATGTAGCACATCAAAAACATACATTTTACATTATGGTGCTCAAATAAAACAGTACTCTCTTTATAAAAAGAAATAAAAAAGAAACAAAAGCCAACAAAAAGAACTCCAATCCTAGAATCCGACTTTGGCCTACCAGAGCAAAAAATCCAATGTCAAATCATATCAAAACCAAATTCACACATGAATCTTCTGCGCTAACAAAACAGTCGATCCAATTCTAGCTAGCCTTCCTTATTTCTCCAAATGACACAATGATTGCATTCGAAATGGCACCCTATTTCCTATAAACAGTAGTTCAGTGAAGGACCTCGTTGTTACTCTGGACCCTGATCTCTCTTTTGACGAACATATCAAGACTGTTTCAAGGACAGCTTTTTTCCATCTACGTAACATTGCAAGAAATATTCTGTCCAAAAATTATGCAGAAAACTTTATCCATGTTTTTGTCACTTCTAGGTTAGACTACTGCAATGCTCTACTCTCCCGCTACCCGGATAAAGCACTAAATAAACTTCAGTTAGTGCTAAATACGGCTGCTAGAATCCTGACTAGAACCAAAAAATGTGATCATATTACTCCAGTGCTAGCCTCCCTACACTGGCTTCCTGTTAAGGCAAGGGCTGATTTCAAGGTTTCACTGCTAACCTACAAACCTACTAACCCTATTACAGGGGCTGAGTCACTGGCTTGCTGGTGCTCTTCCATGCCGTCCCTAGGAGGGGTGCGTCACTTGAGTGGGTTGAGTCGCTGACATGGTCTTCCGGTCTGGGTTGGCTATACTCGGCCTGTCACGCCCTGACCTTGGAGATCCTTTTTATGTCTCTATTTTGGTTTGATCAGGGCGTGAGTTGGGGTGGGCATTTCTATGTTTTGTGTTTCTATGATTTTCTATCTCTATGTGTTGGCCGGGTATGGTTCTAAATCAGGGACAGCTGTCTATCGTTGTCTCTGAATGGGAACCATGCTTAGGTACCCTTTTTCCCACCTGTGTTTGTGGGAAGTTGACTTTCTTTATGGCACCTAGCCTTAAGCTTCACGGTTTTGTTTTGTAGTGTGTATTGTTTTGTTCTGCATTTATTTTCTTAATTAAAGAACATGTATGCTCACCATGCAGCACATTGGTCCGCTCCTTTCATCAGCCGTGACAGAACTTCCCACCACCAAAGGACCAAGCAGCGTGGCCAGGAGAGGCAGCCCCAATAAAAAAAATTGGGGGGACACGGGGCGGTCGGCGGAGCCGAGGATGGAACCAGAGCCAGTCAGGGTGAAATTGGAGGTGAGCGAAGGGAGCGAAGCAGAGACAGTGAAAGAGTTGATGGGGAAATTGAAGGAGAGAGCTATGAGAGAGCTGCTATGTTGGTGCATGAGACACGACATTCGTGTCCTCGAGTTGTTGTCACCTGAGTCAGCTCTCCATACTCGTCCTGAGGTGCGTGCTAGCTGTCTGGTGAAGACTGTGCCAGCCCCACGCACCAGGCCTCCTGTGCGCCTCCCAAGCCCTGCACGGCTTGTGCCAGCTTGTGCCAGCAGGGACACTGTGGCCCCGTCCGACAAACCCCCCAGACAAGGCCAATCAGGCAGGATATAACCCCACCCACTTTGCCAAAGCACAGCCCCAACTTGCTACCGAGACAAGGCTGAGTATAGCTCACAAAGATTTCCTCCACTGCACGAGCCTGAGGGTGCGCAAAACTGGACAGGAAGATCACGTCAGTGACTCAACCCACTCAAGTGACGCACCCCTCATAGGGACGGCATGGAAGGGCACCAGTAAGCCAGTGACTCAACCTCCGGTATAGGGTCAGAGGCAGAGAATCCCAGTGGAGAGAGGGGAACCGGCCAGGCAGAGACAGCAAGGGCGGTTCGTCACTTCAGTGCCTTTCCGTTCACCTTCGCACCAATGGACCAGACTACACTCAATCATAGGACCTACTGAAGAGATGAGTCTTCAGTAAAGACTTAAAGGTAGAGCCCGAGTCTGCGCCTCTCAAGCGTCTCTGTTTGCTCTATAGGAGAAAGCCCTGCCTCCTGTTTGCTTTTAAATTCTAGGGACAATTAGGAGGCCTGCGTCTTGTGACCGTATACATGCAGGTATGTCACGCAGGACCAAATCGGAGAGATAGGTAGGAGCAAGCCCATCTAATGGTTTATAGGTTAGCAGTAAAACCTTGAAATCAGCCCTTGCCTTAACAGGGAGCCAGTGTAGAGAGTTTAGCACTGGAGTAATATGATCAATGTTTTTTGGTTCTAGTGAAAATGGCTAAAAAGCGACACATTTGAGGTTTTGGAATGGCCTAGTCAAAGTCCAGACCTAATCCCGATTGAGATGCTGTGGCAGGACTTGAAACCAGCAGTTGCTGGCTTGACAACCCTGAAATGTCGCTGAGTAAATTAAAATAGTTTTGCATGGCAGAGTGGGCCAAATTTCCTCCACAGCGACGTGAGAAGACTGATCAACAACTACAGGAAGCGTTTGGTTGGAGTCATTGCAGCTAAAGGTGGCAAACCAGTTATTGAGTGTAGGGGGCAATTATGTTTTCACAAAGGGGCATTGGGTGTTGCATAACATTGTTTATGAAATACTGTAAAGTGTGTAATTGTTGTGTTATTTGTTCACTCAGGATCCCTTTATCTAATATTAGATTTTGGATGAAGATCTGATAACATTCCATATCAAAAATATGCAAAAGTAGATCACATTATAAAGGGGGCAAATACTTTTTCACGCCACTGTAGATTCGGCAGCCCAGCTGCCTAAGCAGGAACCTGTCTGTCTGCCGGAGCTAATTAGGCTTCACTCCCTGTCACACGTCTTGTCACTTCCTGTGACGGCTTCTCTTTCACAACACACATTGGTACACCTGCCAGGCAGGAGGCTGGAGGAGAGTGGAGAGAGAGATAAAAACCGGGTGGCTGAACGCAAGCGGCAGGCGTGTGAATACATATGAAGAGGCAGGGGACTGTGTCCAAGCCAACAAGAGGAAGAAGTGTTGGGTTTGCTCAAATGAAACAACAAAGAAATGGCAGACTAGGTTTTGTGGTTTGGTATTCAAAGGGGTTTGGGTGTGTGCTGTGGCATACAGTGATCATATAGGCTACTTTGAGAGGGAGAATATTCTGGGTCTTACTTGTGAAGTTGACCTGTACACCTCAAAGGCAAATAATCATGCTCCCTGGACTATAGACTAGTGTAGATGTCTGATGTATCACACAAACATAAATTGTGCGTCTTATAATACAACTCCAGGCATATGCTTTCTTTTCAAGACAATATATAATGGCTGCAGGCTATTGTGGCTGCTGCTATTTTGTCAATGAATGAATAAAACATCAACTCTTCCAATCTCAAGGATCCCAGAAGGCTCTGCATGTTATATCTATTTCTACTGTACCTGTACTACTGTGTTGATTGGATCTCATTACTACCCACATCATCACAACTGCTTAGATATAATATGCCGGTTAATTGGAACTGATTGTAAATAAACAATTATGTCTACACCTCTGGAGGAAAACCCAGGGTTCATCCGAAATGGCACCTTACTCTCTATCTACTGCATTACATTTGACCAGGGCCCTGGACAAAAGTAGTGCACTACATAGCCTAAGACTGGAAAATAAACTTCTCCCTCTACTACAGTAATGATATACCGAACAGCAGATGTACCAAAGAACAGTAAAGGAAGTGAACAGTAAATGTAGTGAACAGTAAAGGTACAGAACAGTAAAGGAACTGAACAGTAAAGGTACGGAATAATAATGGTACCGAACAGTAAAGGTACCAAAAAGTAAAGGTACTGACCAGTAGAAGTACTGAACATTAAAGGTACCAAACAGTAAAGGTACCAAATAGTAAAGGTACCTAATAGTAAGGGTAATGAACAGTAAAGGTACTGAACAATAATGGTACCAAAGAACAGTAAGAACAGTAAAGGTACCGAACGGTTAAGGTACCGAATAGTAAAAGGTACCAAACAGTAAAGGTACCGAATAGGAAAGGTACTTCATAGTAAGGGTACTGAACAGTAAAGGTACCTAATAGGAATGGTACCTAATAGTAAGGGTAATGAACAGTAAAGGTACCGAATAGGAAAGGTACCTAATAGGAAAGGTACCTAATAGTAAGGGTAATGAACAGTAAAGGTACCGAATAGGAAAGGTACCTAATAGTAAGGGTAATGAACAGTAAAGTTACTGAACAATAATGGTACCAAAGAACAGTAAGAACAGTAAAGGTACCGAACGGTAAAGGTGCCGAATAGTAAAAGGTACCAAACAATAAAGGTACCGAACGGTAAAGGTACCAAACAGTAAAGGTACCAAACAGTAAAGGTACCGAATAGTAAAAGGTACCAAAAAGTAAAGGTCCTGAACAGTAAAGGTACCGAATAGTAAAGGTCCCGAACAGTAAAGCTACCGAACATTAAAGGTACCAAAGAACAGTAAGAACAGTAAAGGTACCGAACAATAAAGGCACCAAATAGTAAAGGCACCAAACAGTAAAGGTCCCGAAAAGTAAAGGCACCAAATAGTAAAGGCACCAAACAGTAAAGGTACCGAATAGTAAAGGTACCGAACATTAAAGGTACCAAATAGTAAAGGTACCAAACAGTAAAGGTACCGAACAGTAAAGGCACCAAATAGTAAAGGTACTGAATAGTAAAGGTACCGAACAGTAAAGGTACCGAACAGTAAAGGCACCAAATAGTAAAGGTACCGAATAGGAAAGGTACTTCATAGTAAGGGCACTGAACTGTAAAGGTACCAAAAAGTAAAGGTACTGACCAGTAGAAGTACTGAACATTAAAGGTACCAAACAGTAAAGGTACCGAATAGGAAAGGTACTTCATAGTAAGGGTACTGAACAGTAAAGGTACCAAAAAGTAAAGGTACTGACCAGTAGAAGTACTGAACATTAAAGGTACCAAACAGTAAAGGTACCGAACGGTAAAGGTACCGAATAGTAAAAGGTACCAAAAAGTAAAGGTACTGAACAGTAAAGGTACCGAATAGTAAAGGTCCCGAACAGTAAAGGTCCCGAAAAGTAAAGCTACTGAACAGTAAAGCTACCGAACATTAAAGGTACCGAACAATAAAGGCACCAAATAGTAAAGGCACCAAACAGTAAAGGTCCCGAAAAGTAAAGGCACCAAATAGTAAAGGCACCAAACAGTAAAGGTACCGAATAGTAAAGGTACCGAACATTAAAGGTACCAAATAGTAAAGGTACCAAACAGTAAAGGTACCGAACAGTAAAGGCACCAAATAGTAAAGGTCCTTAATAGTAAAGGTACCGAACAGTAGATTTGCTGAACCATGAAGGTACCGAAGAACAGTAAAGGTACTGAACAGTAAAGGTACTGAAGAACAGTAAAGGTACCGAACAGCGAAGGTATTGAACAGTAAAGGTACCGAACAGTGAAGGTACGGAATAACAAAGGCACTGAACAGTAAAGGTACCAAAAAGTAAAGGTACTGACCAGTAAAAGTACTGAACATTAAAGGTAACAAAACAGTAAAGGTACCGAATAGGAAAGGTACTTCATAGTAAGGGTACTGAACAGTAAAGGTACTGAACAATAATGGTATCAAAGAACAGTAAGAACAGTAAAGGTACCGAACGGTTAAGGTACCGAATAGTAAAAGGTACCAAACAGTAAAGGTACCGAATAGGAAAGGTACTTCATAGTAAGGGTACTGAACAGTAAAGGTACCTAATAGTAAAGGCACTGAACAGTAAAGGTACCAAAAAGTAAAGGTACTGACCAGTAAAAGTACTGAACATTAAAGGTACCAAACAGTAAAGGTACCGAATAGGAAAGGTTCTTCATAGTAAGGGTACTGAACAGTAAAGGTACCTAATAGTAAGGGTACTGAACAGTAAAGGTACCTAATAGTAAGGGTAATGAACAGTAAAGGTACTGAACAATAATGGTATCAAAGAACAGTAAGAACAGTAAAGGTACCGAACGGTTAAGGTACCGAATAGTAAAAGGTACCGAATAGTAAAGGTCCTGAAAAGTAAAGGTACCGAACAGTAAAGGTACCGAACATTAAATGTACCAAAGAACAGTAGGAACAGTAAAGGTACCGAACAATAAAGGCACCAAATAGTAAAGGCACCAAACAGTAAAGGTCCCGAAAAGTAAAGGCACCAAATAGTAAAGGCACCAAACAGTAAAGGTACCAAATAGTAAAGGTACCGAACATTAAAGGTACCAAATAGTAAAGGTACCAAACAGTAAAGGTACCGAACAGTAAAGGCACCAAATAGTAAAGGTACTGAATAGTAAAGGTACCGAACAGTAGATTTGCTGAACAGTAAAGGTACCAAAGAACAGTAAAGGTACTGAACAGTAAAGGTACTGAAGAACAGTAAAGGTACCGAACAGTGAAGGTATTGAACAGTAAAGGTACCAAACATTAAAGGTACCAAATAACAGTAAGAACAGTTAAGAAACCGAACAGTAAAGGTACCGAACAGTAAAGGTACGGAATAATAAAGGCACTGAACAGTAAAGGTACCAAAAAGTAAAGGTACTGACCAGTAAAAGTACTGAACATTAAAGGTAACAAAACAGTAAAGGTACCGAATAGGAAAGGTACTTCATAGTAAGGGTACTGAACAGTAAAGGTACTGAACAATAATGGTATCAAAGAACAGTAAGAACAGTAAAGGTACCGAACAGTAAAGGTCCCGAAAAGTAAAGGCACCAAATAGTAAAGGCACCAAACAGTAAAGGTACCGAATAGTAAAGGTACCGAACATTAAAGGTACCAAATAGTAAAGGTACCAAACAGTAAAGGTACCGAACAGTAAAGGCACCAAATAGTAAAGGTACTGAATAGTAAAGGTACCGAACAGTAGATTTGCTGAACAGTGAAGGTACCGAAGAACAGTAAAGGTACTGAAGAACAGTAAAGGTACCGAACAATAATGGTGCTGAACAATAAAGGTACTGAACAGCAAAGGTACTGAAGAACAGTAAAGGTACCGTACAGTAAAGGTACCAAAAAACTGTCAAGGTACTGAAAAACAGTAAAGCTACCGAACATTAAAGGTACAGAACAGTAAAACTACCGAACAGTAACAGTGCAGAAGAACAATAAAGGTACAGAACAGTAAAGCTACCATACAGTAAAGGTACCGTAGAACAGCAAAGGTACCGAACAGTAAAGGTTCCGAACAGTAAAGGTACCGAAGAACTGAAAAGGTACAGAACAGTAAAATAACCAACAAACAGTAAAGGTACCAATAAACAGTAAAGGTACCGTACAGTAAAGGTAGAGAACAGTAAAGGTACCGAACAGTAAAGATACAGAAGAGTAAAGGTACAGAACAGTATAGGTAAATACTTAAGTAAAAATACTTTAAAGTACTACTTAAGTAGTTTTTTGCCGTATCTGTACTTTACTATAACTTTTACTTCAATACATTCCTAACGAAAATAATTTACTTTTTACTCCATACATTTTACCTGACACCCAAAAGTACTCGTTACATTTTGAATACTTAGCAGGACAGGAAAATGGTCAAATTCACACACTTATCAACAGAACATCCCAGGTCATCCCTACTGCCTCTGATCTGGCGGACTCACTAAACACAAATTCATCATCTAAGGAATTTGAAATGGTTTATACTTTTACTTTTGATACTTATTAAGTACATTTAGAAGCAAATACTTTTAGACAATTACTCTAGTAGTATTTTGCTGGATGACTTTCACTTTTATTTGAGCACCCAAACAGTCCTTACCCAGAAAGCTTATCACCTATTGGGGGTAGTTCATTACCGAAAATCCCTGAGAGGTACATGTTAGGTTCCACTCACCAGATACCAACAATTGAGTAGCAAATGGCACCCTATTCTCTACATAGTGCACTACTTTTAACCAAAGCCCTATGGGTCCTGGTCAAAAGCAGTGCAGTCCTATGGGCCCTGGTCAAAAGTAGTGCACTATATGGGGAATAGAGTGCCATTTGGGATGCTGTCAACATCCTTCATAAATTAACCACTCCAGATTAATTATTTTCTAATAATCTGAGATTATACAAAATTGTATCTGTAGTTTATGGACATGTTTGGATGGTTGCCAAGCACTTAGCAGGTTCAGGTCAAGGTGGAGTTTTAGTGTCTGCTTGTTCAATATGGCCCTAAGGCAGAGGTGATCATTTTAGCTGCTGGTGCCTGATGATGTCATCAACATGCAATTTACTAATAGCAGGAGGGCATACTTCACCCAAACATTGTTTATTAGAGCTGACAACATGGTCAACAGACTGTTAACTGTAATAGAAGAGGTAACATATTCACACAGAAACACACAATCGCACACACCACACAACCATTGATTGAATTACATGTTTATTGTGAAATGTAATGAGAACATCGGTTTAACCACTAAAACACAACAATATATTTTCATTTGAGTCGTTTTAACTACCAGTTAATCCAATAGCAAACAATGCAAGAAAATAGTTTCATATCTCCCTTAGAAGTGCTGAAAGTAATATGCTACAGTAGTGTAAATTACTGTAGATTACACAGTTTTCACATAGGCAATACACTTACAGTACCAAACAAAATTGACAGAAAATCTATAATTTCCATAAAATCTATCCAATGTGTAATCAAAGGTGTGATCAATGAAGACATCCTCAGATATAATTGCAACATAGATGCACTGTCTAATCAGACAGTACACCTATCAGACAGTACACCTAAACATAGGTGTACTGTTGTAATCAGACACTACACCTAAACATGGGTGTACTGTCTGAAACAAATTAAATGAATGAAAATAAAACATAACATTTAGCATGCATTAATTTGCATCAAGCCTGTCTTGAGCATTTGGCCATAAATTCTCATCCATATCACAGTGAATATCCTCATTGTTCATGTACCGCGGGAAAAAAGCTTTTGCATGGGGAATCCAAGCTTGTCGTCACATGCCTCATTCATGGCCAGAAGGAGGGTGGCACGCTCATGGGGATGGAGATCGTATGCTTTCCACCTCCACGCTGAAAAAAAAACCTCAATAGGGTTGAGGAAAGGAGAGGATTGGGGCAGGTGTAGGGTCACGAATAGGGGATGAGCCCAAAACCATGCCTGAACCACCTCTGCATGGTGGAACCTGACGTCGTCCCACACAATGACATAGGTGACCCCTTCACCTTGACAGGCCTGCTCAATTTCATTGAGAAACACATTGCAGGATCTAAGTAATGGCCTACGTCCTACCACACCATCTTCAGAGAAAGCTGTGTGCATGAGGATGTTTACCCCACGTTGTCCAGGCACTTGAACGGTCGCCAGTTGGACGATGTTCCGCCCACGGCACCGTGTTTTGGCCAGGTTGAAGCCCACTTCATCAATAAAGATATACTTTGTAGCATCAAGCACCATCACCCTTTAAAATATATATTTTGGTTAGTTATTTTTTACAGTATAGTTCCAATATGATATTGTGAAATAGCATGTGCCTCAAATAGTAACACAGTATATAAATGTTGTGGCTTTACTATCATTAACTGAAGACTGATAGTTTTTATCAAAGCTTCTCTGTAATTAGTTATTACGCGATCAACTGATTAATCACGTAACTAATTAACTAGGAAGTCGGGGCACCAAGGAAAAATATTCAGATTACAAAGTTATAATTTCCTAAAATAACTTTTCAGATATTTTATCTGATCAATTAGTCTTCGAATTAATGAATTATTTACTTTACCTCACGTTAGTCTCATTCCAAATGTTGTAAATTGTTGGTTATCTGCACGAACCCAGGCTTCACTATGAGTCATCCATACATCAATTGTCTTAAATCATGTATTTATTACTAACTAAGTAAATAAACAAGGTAAATGTGGTTACATGAAATGATAGGAAAATGTGCCCTAGTGGACTAAAACGGCATGGCGGCTTGTTAGACAGAAGGGGAAGTGGGGGTCGACTAAGAAGTCACTACAAAGTGATAATTATAATAATTGAAATGTTAATCCTTTGCACATGAACGCTCACTCATTCGAGAACAATTGCAATCAATATATATATTTACGCTCAGTGTGTCGTCTTGATCGCTGGTGAAAAGTTAATTTATTTTGTAGAATTGTCCGTCTCTCTCCCTCTCTCTCTCGGTTGTGGTTAGAGGGGATTGTTCAGAGTGACATTTGTTATAGAATGGATATTTTGGCGGTTGTCGTTCTTCGCATTCAATGATACCGAATTCCTAGCTGCAGACTAGTAATTAATATCAAAGACTTGTTCTTATTCTGTCAGTATCGATAGTCTAAGAGTTTAACCATGTGGTATGGTTAAAAGATTCAGCAATGGTCTACAACCTTTGTCCTCCTAGTGGAGAAAAACATGGTCTGCAACCTTTAGCCATTTCGTAATTGAGGTAAGCTCGGTCTTCTGATCGAAAACCCGAGTGGCGGTTTTATTCGGAAGGGCTGAAGAGGGCTGTCCCAGGATGTCTGACCCTAACTGGGCTCAGGGCGGTCCTCTGATTTAGTTCAAATCAAAACGGAATTGTATTTTTCTTCATTAAACAGTCCAAAATCATATTACACAATTATACAAACAGTATCATACTCACTCATTCATCTTATACAACAATTAGATGTAAACCTCATATCTGAGGCTATCACATACACAGCGTTATGGTAATGTGGCCGCACCGTCTCCCATGAGCTTCCCAAGTTGTGACAAACGGACCACTTCGTAGCTGGATTCTTCACCGATCTTTTATACTTTCTCCGGAACATGAAATTTGTTCGTACCTCAAGTTCTGTGAGGTGGAAGGATTTCCTTTGTCCTCTATGAAAATGTACTCTCTTTTTTTTTTTTTTTTTTTAACCCCTTTTTCTCCACAATTTCGTGGTATCCAATTGTTGTAGTAGCTACTATCTTGTCTCATCGCTACAACTCCCGTACGGGCTCGGGAGAGACGAAGGTTGAAAGTCATGCGTCCTCCGATACACAACCCAGCCAGCCGTACTGCTTCTTAACACAGCGGGCATCCAACCCGGAAGCCAGCCGCACCAATGTGTCGGAGGCTACACCGTGCACCTGGCAACCTTGGTTAGCGCGCACTGCGCCCAGCCCGCCACAGGAGTCGCTGGTGCGCGATGAGACAAGGACATCCCTGCCGACCAAGCCCTCCCTAACCCGGACGACGCTAGGCCAATTGTGCGTCGCCCCACGGACCTCCCGGTCGCGGCCGGTTACGACAGAGCGCGAACCCAGGGACTCTGATGGCACAGCTGGCGCTGCAGTACAGCGCCCTTAACCACTGCGCCACCCGGGAGGCCCGAAAATTTACTCTCTCTCTACTATGTGTCCATGATGATATTCTCAGGAATTTACGACGTCTCTCTGACCACAGCAACCTAGTTGAAGGAGGAAAGGGGGGGGGGGCAGGGAGATGGGGATGGGCTTGCTATACCCAAAGAGGCCAACGTCATGACATAGTCCTGTACCTGAACATCCTCTGCCCGCAGTTATTTCACCAGGTTGTTTCTCTCAAATGGCACCAGGTAAATGTAGTTCAGAAATACCTGGTGCCTCTTCAAAAGGCAGGTGATTGTTGGTAGGCTGATGGATGCCACATTGGCAAAGGTGTCATTGTTCTTCTCAATGGCCTGCTTTATTTCGGACAGCCGCATGTCATTCCTGGCACTCACCATTTCCACCACTGTCCACTCCTGCTGGTTGGTCAGCACACGGCCACCACCATGACGTCTTCTGTCAATTCTGAGAGTAGAATGGTGTATACTGTCAATAGATCATACTGTAAGAATACTGTAGCATGTTTTGTGAATTGACATGCATTACAATATGTAATTTCTTGTAAATGTAATGGTAGCGCATAGCGCTTATCCTGCAGACTTACTGCTTTTCTTGGTGGAATGTTCTCATGATCGAATTGACAGTTGATATTTTCAAATTGGGGTGAACTAACATTGCAGTCTCTCATGGTAAGGCCGCGGGTTACCACATGGTCAACATCGATGGCCCAGACTTCATTAGACACAACAGTTCCCTGCCTCCCTCTGATGTCCATCTCTTTGATGGGGCACATGCCCACCTTGATGGGGTCCATGCCCACCTCTCTGATGGGGCCCTTGTCCACAAGCTCTTACATTTCTCCCCCCCCCTTGATGTCTATCCTGCTCCATGTTGAAAGAAATTGCAAGTGTTCACACACATCCTTTTATATGGTGACCAATTGTGGTTACCACTATGTGAACTCAATTAGCAATAGCTAGTAGTCATCATGTATGGTTGTCATGTACATTATCATCCATGTAATGATACTTTACAAATACACATTTTATTTCTGTAGTTCTCAAAATCCTTATATTGTCACACCCTGATCAGGTTCACCTGTCCTTTTTATTGTCTCCACCCCCTCCAGGTGTTTCTTGCTTTCCCCAGTGTATTTATCCCTGTGTTTCCTGTCTCTCTGTGCAAGTTTGTCTTGTATGTTTCCCCATTCTTCTGCTTTTTACATTCTCCTTTTTTTGAGTCCTCCCGGTTTTGACCGCTGCCTGTTTCTGGACTCTGCACCCGCCTGCCTGACCATTCTGCCTGCCTTGACCATGAGCCTGTCTGCCACTCTGTACCTCCTGGACTCTGATATGGTTTTGACCTTTTTGCCTGTCCACGACCATTCTCTTGCCTACCCCTTTGGATTAATAAACATTGTAAGACTCCAACCATCTATCTCCTGTGTCTGCATTTGGGTCTCACCTTGTGCCTCGATATACACTGCTAAAAGGGAACACTAAAATAATACATGCTAGATCTGAATGAATGAAATATTCTTATTAAATACTTTTTTCTTTACATAGTTGAATGTGCTGAAAACAAAATCACATAAAAATTATCAATGGAAATCAAATTGATCAACCCATGGAGGTCTGGATTTGGAGTCACACTCAAAATTAAAGTGGAAAACCACAATACAGGCTGATCCAACTTTGATGTAATGTCCTTAAAACAAGTCAAAATGAGGCTCAGTAGTGTGTGTGGCCTCCACGTGCCTGTATGACCTCCCTACAATGCCTGGGCATGCTCCTGATGAGGTGGCGGATGGTCTCCTGAGGGATCTCCTCCCAGACCTGGACTAAAGCATCTGCCAACTCCTGGACAGTCTGTGGTGCAGCGTGGCGTTGGTGGATGGAGCGAGACATGATGTCCCAGATGTGCTCAATTGGATTCAGGTCTGGGGAACGGGCGGGCCAGTCCATAGCATCAATGCCTTCCTCTTGCAGGAACTGCTGACACACTCCAGCCACATGAGGTCTAGCATTGTCTTGCATTAGGAGGAACCCAGGGCCAACCACACCAGCATATGGTCTCACAAGGGGTCTGAGAATCTCACCTTGGTACCTAATGGCAGTCAGGCTACCTCTGGCAGGCACATGGAGGGCTGTGCGGCCCCCCAAAGAAATGCCACCCCACACCATGACTGACCCACCACCAAACCGGTCATGCTGGAGGATGTTGCAGGCAGCAGAACGTTCTCCACGGCGTCTCCAGACTGTCACGTCTGTCACATGTGCTCAGTGTGAACCTGCTTTCATCTGTGAAGAGCACAGGGCGCCAGTGGCGAATTTGCCAATCTTGCTGTTCTCTGGCAAATGCCAAACGTCCTGCACGGTGTTGGGCTGTAAGCACAACCCCCACCTGTGGATGTCGGGCCCTCATACCACCCTTATGGAGTCTGTTTCTGACCGTTTGAGCAGACACATGCACATTTGTGGCCTGCCGGAGGTCATTTTTCAGGGCTCTGGCAGTGCTCCTCCTTGCACAAAGGCGGAGGTAGCGGTCCTGCTGCTGGGTTGTTGCCCTCCTACGGCCTCCTCCACGTCTCCTGATGTACTGGCCTGTCTCCTGGTAGCGCCTCCATGCTCTGGACACTACGCTGACAGACACAGCAAACCTTCTTGCCACATCTCGCATTGATGTCCCATCCTGGATGAGCTGCACTACCTGAGCCACTTGTGTGGGTTGTAGACTCCGTCTCATGCTACCACTAGAGTGAAAGCACCACCAGCATTCAAAAGTGACCAAAACATCAGCCAGGAGGCATAGGAACTGAGAAGTGGTCTGTGGTCCCCACCTGCAGAATCACTCCTTTATTGGTATCTTGCTAAATGCCTATAATTTCCACCTGTTGTCTATTCCATTTGCACAACAGCATGTGAAATTTATTGTCAATCAGTGTTGCTTCTTAAGTAGACAGTTTGATTTGACAGAAGTGTGATTGACTTGGAGTTACATTGTGTTGTTTAAGTGTTCCCTTTATTTTTTAGAGCAGTGTATATAGAAGATAAACCAGTTTGTAATATTTAGGTTTACCAAACTGGTAAGTGATTAACCGTTAAGCACAGTGGGATTATGTGATGGTCAAATCTATTTCAACAAATGAGAAGAGAATCATCTGAAAAGTATTGTGACCATTGTACTGTGAACACCAATTACTTTATATGAAAGGAAGGCATTTATAGATGAAACTTACTGTGTGATTCTGTGTGTTGTATATAGTCAAAGAATGTGCTTCAAGTTTTGAAAAAACAGCCTTTTCGATTATCTGTTTTGAGTTTTGTACTGAGATGTGAATTTTTACCACACTTGTAATTTGTGGATGTCCATTGATTTAGTATAAAATGTTATGAATAGCAATTGGTATATGTTGTGAATTGCAATTCATACAATATGTTACAAATTGCAGTTCATACAATATTTTACGAATTTGCAAAACATATATGTTACGAATTCCAATTTGTTGTGGCTACTGTTAGCTAGGTGGCTTGGTGACTAACGCTAAGGTTAGCTACAGTAGGTGGCTAAGGCTAGCTAGGCTAGGAGTTAGGATTAGGGGTTAGGGTTAATGTTACGTTAGGAGTTAGGTTAAAGGGTTAAGGTTAGGGTTAGTGGAAGGGTTAGCTAGCATGCTAAGTAGATGCAAAGTAGCTAAAAAGTAGTAAGTAGTTGTAAAGTTGTAAAGTTGCTAATTAGCTAACGTGCTAAGTTGTCTATGATGAGATTCGAGCACGCAACCTTTGGGTTGCTAGATGTTCGCATCATACACCCAACCATCCACCCTGACCAACCCCCTGTTTATGCCTTAAGTAAACTTCTGTCTTATGTAACCATACAAAACGCAATGTATCATACTATTTTGAGTGTCCCAGGTGTACTTTTACTATGTTACATCTAGTCTATGAGACCAGGCTCTACTCATTCAAGCTAATTTCGAGCATTTCTCCCACCACAGTTTGTATTGCGCAGGAGCTTTCTGCTCCTCCATATTTGACCCAGGTGCCCAACATTTTACTGAGAGATATGATGAACAACAACTCAGGTTAGAGTGCTGTAGCTGCCTCTCTCTCTCCCTCTCACCCTTTCTCTCTCCTTCTCTCAAACGTTCTCTTTACATATGTTTACATTGCCAGAGCAAGTGAAATAGATAGTAAACAAAATTGAAATAAACAGTAAATAAATTAACAGGAAACATTAGAATCACAAAAGTTCCAAAAGAATAAAGACATATCAAGTGTCATATTATGTCTATATACAATGTTGTAACGATGTGCAAATAGTTAAAGTACAAATGGGAAAATAAATAAACATAAATATGGTTTGGATTTACAATGGTGTTTTGTTCTTCACTGGTTGACCTTTTCTTGTGGCAACAGGTCACAAATCTTGCTGCTGTGATGGCACACTGTTATTTCAGAATTGGATTTGTTTTAAAATTCTTTGTGGGTCTGTGTAATCTGAGGGAAATATGTTTCTCTAATATGGTCATACATTTGTCAGGAGGTTAGGAAGTGCAGCTCAGTTTCCACCTCATTTTGTGAGCAGTGTGCATATATACTGTCTTCTCTTGAGAGCCAGGTCTGCCTACGGCGGCTTTTCTCAATAGCAAGTCTATGCTAAGTCTATCAAAGTTCCCTTAAGTTTGGGTCAGTCACAGTGGTTAGGTATTCTGTCACTGTGTACTCTCTGTTTAGGGACAAATAGCATTCTAGATTCTTTCCAATGTGTCAAGTAATTATCTTTCTGTTTTCTCATGATTTGGTTGGTTCTAATTGTGTTGCTGTCCTGGGGCTCTGTGGTGTCTGTTTGTGTTTGTGAACAGAGGCCCAGGGCCAGCTAGCTTAGGGTGCTCTTCTCCAGGTTCATCTCTCTGTAGATGATGGCTTTGTTATGGAAGGTTTGGGAATCGCTTCCTTTTAGGTGGTTGTAGAATTTAAAGTCTCTTTTCTGGATTTTGATAATCAGCGGGTATCGGCCCAATTCTGCTCTGCATGCATTATTTGGTGTTCTACGTTGTACGCAGAATATATTTTTGTAGAATTCTGCATGCAGTCTCAATTTGGTGTTTGTCCCATTTAGTGAATTATTGGTTGGTGTGCAGACCCCAGACCTCATAACCATGAAGGGCAATGGATTCTATAACTGATTAAAGTATTTTTAGCCAGATCCTAATTGGTTTGTCAAATTTGATGTTCCTTTGGATGGCATAGAAGGCCCTTCTTGCCTTGTCAGATTGTTCATAGCTTTCTGGAAGTTACCCGTGGCACTGATGTTTAGAACCAAAGTATGTATAGTTTTTTTGTGTGCTCTATGGCAACGGTGTCTAGATGGAATTTGTATTTGTGGTGCTGGCAACTGGACATTTTTTGGAACACCATTATTTTTTGTCTTACTGACATTTCATTTCAGGGCCCAGGTCAGACAGAATCTGTACAGAAGATCTAGGTGCTGCTGTAGGCCCTCCTTGGTTGGGGACAGAAGCACCAGATCGTCAGCAAACAGTAGACATTTGACTTCAGATTCTAGTAGGGTGAGGCAGGGTGCTGAAGACTGTTCTAGTGCCCTCGCCAATTCGTGATATATATGTTGAAGAGGGTGGGGCGTAATCTTCATCCCTGTCTCACTCCACGGCCCTGTGGAAAGAAATGTGTTTTTTTGCCTATTTTAAACGCACACTTGTTGTTTGCGTACATGGATTTTATAATGTTGTATGTTTTTCCCCCAACACCACTTTCCATCCATTTGTATAGCAGACCCTCATGCCAAATTGAGTCAAAAGCATTTTTTAAATCAACAAAGCATGAGAAGACTTTGCCTTTGTTTTGGTTTGTTTGTTTGTCAATTAAGGTATGCATGGTGAATACGTGGACTGTCATACGGTAATTTGGTAAAAAGACAATTTGACATTTGTTCAGTACATTGTTTTCACTGAGGAAATGTACGAGTCTGCTGTTAATGATAATGCAGAGGGTTTTCCCAAGGTTGCTGTTGATGCATATCCCATGGTAGTTATTGGGGTCAAATTTGTCTCCACTTTTGTGGATTGGGTTGATCAGACCTTGGCTCCAAATATTGGGGAAGATGCCAGCACTAAGGATGATGTTAAAGAGTTTAAGTATAGCCAATTGAAATTGGTGGTCTATATATTTTATCATTTCATTTTGGGATACCATCAACTCTACAGGCCTTTTTGGGTTGGGTATTTCAATGTAATTGGAGAATCCAGTGGGTTCTAAGACTTGTATTTGATCATGTATTTGTTTTTGCTGTTTGTACTTTGTACTTTGTGCTAGGGCCAAAAAGATTTGAGAAGAGATTTATCCATACATCTCTGTATTGGATAGATAACTCTTCGTGTTGTTGTTTGTTTAGTGTTTTCCAATTTCCCCAGACGTGGTTAGATTCTATGGATTCTTCTATGGAGCTGATTTCTGACGTGCTGTTCCTTCTTTTTCCATAGTGTATTTCTGTATTGTTTTAGTGATTCACCATGGTGAAGGTGTAGGCTTGGGTTTTCTGGGTCTCTATGTTTTTGGTTGGATAGGTTTCTTAATTTCTTTCTTAAGTTTTTGCATTCTTCGTCAAACCATTTGTCATTGTTGTAAATTTTCTTAGGTTGTCTGCTTGAAATTTTTACATTTGATTTGGAAGCTGAGAGGTCAAATAATGTTTAGGTTTTCTACTGCCAAGTCCACACCTTACAGTGAAACATTTGGTCCAGGAAGATGTATAAAAGGGATTGAATCTGTTGTTGCCTAATTGTTTTTTTGGTAGGTTTCCACACTACTTTCCTTATTCTCTCTCTATCTCTCTCCTCTGTAAATGAAAAGCAAGTCCATTTGCTGTGGACTGTGGAACAGCACCCATGAGGGATGCCATGCATCATGGGTGCCATGATTGAAATAACAAAATAAAGCCAAGATCAGCAGAGTCCTTCCCTCAGGCCTGTAGACTATAAAAATAAAAAGCTAAGGGATTATAGGAATAATTTTTACTGCCCAAGTTTCGGTCACGCTTTCTTTATACATGCGGTGGGTGGAAGACAGCCAGTGTGTCCCAAATGGCAGCCTATTCCCTATCCGTAGGAAAAAGGGTGCCATTTTGTGATGCATAGAGCATGGCCAATAGTTGGCAATATAAAATAATTACTGTAAAACTTCAAATAGCTATGCTCAACTAACTCAACCACTGTTTTGGAACCCTCCAAAAGCAGAGGTAATAATAACAGGAATTAGAGTAAAGCATTTGCTTCCCAAATCAAATCAAGTACATACTGTTCCTTGAAGTTGTAGGCCTATACTATGCCTCAAGTATCACTTTTGTCTTATCCACAAAACAATTAGACAATTTAACACAACCCAGCCCAGCCATGTAGCCTAACGTACAGTACTTACCATGTTAATTGCCGTTACATTCTCAAATCACTCTGTAAATTGTTCCCCCGGTCAGCCCACTGACACAAGACCTATTGTGAATCTCACTGTGATTTATGAAGCTCATCAGGCCCTCATTTATTCCCATAACTTCACTTATCTGTCCCGGATCCCCATGAATATTTCACACAATACAATTAAACTGAGGCTGACCCACAGGGCAGAAGGAGAACGAGAACGAGAACGAGAGCAAGCGAGAATGATGCAGATATTAACAATATGATACAGATATTAACAATATGATACAGATATTAACAATACGATACAGATATTAACAATATGATACAGATATTAACAATATGATACAGATATTAACAATATGATACAGATATTAACAATATGATACAGATATTAACAATATGATACAGATATTAACAATATGATACAGATATTAACAATACGATGCAGATATTAACAATATGATGCAGATATTAACAATATGATACAGATATTAACAATACGATGCAGATATTAACAGGCCACTAAGTACATTTGTATTTCTGCAGTAGAGAGTTGACTGTACTGTATAGAGGAGCTCTGGTACCATTCTATATTCTTATTCTAGAAAGAAATGACTGATGCATTCTATTCCATCAGGATTCTATTTGACATATGATGACAATGCATGGCATCAGGTGCATTCAGCCCCTTCATTGAACGGGACAGTATATAATACACATATCGCCTGGTCCCATGCGGCTATCAATCTAGTAGTGAGAGTATATCATGTGTATCTGAGATAGGAACCCATCACCTGTCTGCACTGGAAGACTGACAGCGGCCGTGCTGTAATTCCAAACCAGCCAGGCGTTTCAATGAACGCATATAGAATAGGCAAGGTGCTGAGAGGTTAAGGGTTGGAGGGTTGACAGCCAGATCCATAGGTTTCAACATGGAGCATGTCCAGACTAACAAGGGGTTCTTACACCCCCAGCTCCGTCCCACATCCCTCCATCCCTCCATACCATATCCCTCCATCCCTCCATACCATATCCCTCCATCTCTCCATACCATATCCCTCCATACCATATCCCTCCATCCCTCCATCCCTCCATACCATATCCCTCCATCCCTCCATACCATATCCCTCCATCCCTCCATACCATATCCCTCCATACCATATCCCTCCATACCATATCCCTCCATACCATATCCCTCCATCCCTCCATACCATATCCCTCCATCCCTCCATACCATATCCCTCCATCCCTCCATCCCTCCATACCATATCCCTCCATCCCTCCATACCATATCCCTCCATACCATATCCCTCCATCCCTCCATACCATATCCCTCCATCCCTCCATACCATATCCCTCCATCCCTCCATACCATATCCCTCCATCCCTCCATCCCTCCATACCATATCCCTCCATCCCTCCATATCCATCCATCCCTCCATACCATATCCCTCCATCCCTCCATACCATATCCCTCCATCCCTCCATACCATATCCCTCCATCCCTCCATCCCTCCATACCATATCCCTCCATCCCTCCATACCATATCCCTCCATCCCTCCATCCCTCCATACCATATCCCTCCATCCCTCCATCCCTCCATACCATATCCCTCCATCCCTCCATACCATATCCCTCCATCCCTCCATACCATATCCCTCCATCCCTCCATACCATATCCCTCCATACCATATCCCTCCATCCCTCCATACCATATCCCTCCATCCCTCCATACCATATCCCTCCATCCCTCCATACCATATCCCTCCATCCCTCCATCCCATATCCCTCCATCCCTCCATACCATATCCCTCCATCCCTCCATACCATATCCCTCCATCCCTCCATCCCATATCCCTCCATCCCTCCATACCATATCCCTCCATCCCTCCATACCATATCCCTCCATCCCTCCATACCATATCCCTCCATCCCTCCATACCATATCCCTCCATCCCTCCATACCATATCATCCCTCCATACCATATCCCTCCATCCCTCCATACCATATCCCTCCATCCCTCCATACCATATCCCTCCATCCCTCCATACCATATCCCTCCACCCCTCCATACCATATCCCTCCATCCCTCCATACCATATCCCTCCATCCCTCCATACCATATCCCTCCATCCTTCCATCCCTCCATCCCATATCCCTCCATCCCTCCATCCCATATCCCTCCATCCCTCCATACCATATCCCTCCATCCCTCCATACCATATCCCTCCATCCCTCCATACCATATCCCTCCATACCATATCCCTCCATCCCTCCATACCATATCCCTCCATCCCTCCATACCATATCCCTCCATCCCTCCATCCCTCCATACCATATCCCTCCATCCCTCCATACCATATCCCTCCATACCATATCCCTCCATCCCTCCATACCATATCCCTCCATCCCTCCATACCATATCCCTCCATCCCTCCATACCATATCCCTCCATCCCTCCATCCATCCCTCCATACCATATCCCTCCATCCCTCCATCCATATCCCTCCATACCATATCCCTCCATCCCTCCATACCATATCCCTCCATCCCTCCATACCATATCCCTCCATCCATCCCTCCATACCATATCCCTCCATCCCTCCATACCATATCCCTCCATCCTCCATACCATATCCCTCCATCCCTCCATACCATATCCCTCCATCCCCATCCCTCCATACCATATCCCTCCATCCCTCCATCCCTCCATACCATATCCCTCCATCCCTCCATACCATATCCCTCCATCCCTCCATACCATATCCCTCCATCCCTCCATACCATATCCCTCCATCCCTCCATCCCATATCCCTCCATCCCTCCATACCATATCCCTCCATCCCTCCATACCATATCCCTCCATCCCTCCATCCCATATCCCTCCATCCCTCCATACCATATCCCTCCATCCCTCCATACCATATCCCTCCATCCCTCCATACCATATCCCTCCATCCCTCCATACCATATCCCTCCATCCCTCCATACCATATCACTCCATCCCTCCATACCATATCCCTCCATCCCTCCATACCATATCCCTCCATCCCTCCATACCATATCCCTCCATCCCTCCATCCCATATCCCTCCATCCCTCCATCCCATATCCCTCCATCCCTCCATACCATATCCCTCCATCCCTCCATACATATCCCTCCATCCCTCCATACCATATCCCTCCATCCCAAATACCTAAATCCCTCCATCCTCCATACCATATCCCTCCATCCCTCCATCCCTCCATACCATATCCCTCCATCCCAAATACCTAAATCCCGCCTTCCCATAAACCTCCATTCCACATCCCTCCATCCCTCCATCCCACATCCCTCCATCCCTCCATACCATATCCCTCCATCCCTCCATACCATATCCCTCCATCCCTCCATACCATATCCCTCCATCCTTCCATACCATATCCCTCCATCCCTCCATACCATATCCCTGCATACCATATCCCTCCATCTCATTTCCCTCCATCCCTCCTCCTCATCATCATCACCTTCATTAGTCCCTTCAAATCAAATCAAATCAAATTGTATTAGTCACATGCGCCGAATACAACCTTACAGTGAAATGCTTACTTACAAACCCCTAACCAACAATGAAGTTTAAAAAATATGAATAAGAAATAGTTCAAAAGAAGTAGTTAAAGAGCAGCAGTAAAATAACAATGTGGAGACTATATACAGGGGGTACCGATACAGAGTCAATGTGGAGACTATATACAGGGGGTACCGATACAGAGTCAATGTGGAGACTATATACAGGGGGTAATGGTACAGAGTCAATGTGGAGACTATATACAGGGGGTACCGATACAGAGTCAATGTGGAGACTATATACAGGGGGTACCGATACAGAGTCAATGTGGAGACTATATACAGGGGGTACCGATACAGAGTCAATGTGGAGACTATATACAGGGGGTACCGATACAGAGTCAATGTGGAGACTATATACAGGGGTACCGATACAGAGTCAATGTGGAGACTATATACAGGGGTACCGATACAGAGTCAATGTGGAGACTATATACAGGGGGTACCGGTACAGAGTCAATGTGGAGACTATATACAGGGGGTACCGATACAGAGTCAATGTGGAGACTATATACAGGGGGTACCGATACAGAGTCAATGTGGAGACTATATACAGGGGGTAACGGTACAGAGTCAATGTGGAGACTATATACAGGGGGTACTGGTACAGAGTCAATGTGGAGACTATATACAGGGGGTACCGGTACAGAGTCAATGTGGAGACTATATACAGGGGGTAACGGTACAGAGTCAATGTGGAGACTATATACAGGGGGTACCGATACAGAGTCAATGTGGAGACTATATACAGGGGGTAACGGTACAGAGTCAATGTGGAGACTATATACAGGGGGTACCGGTACAGAGTCAATGTGGAGACTATATACAGGGGGTACTGGTACAGAGTCAATGTGGAGGCTATATACAGGGGGTAACGGTACAGAGTCAATGTGGAGACTATATACAGGGGGTACCGGTACAGAGTCAATGTGGAGACTATATACAGGGGGTACCGGTACAGAGTCAATGTGGAGACTATATACAGGGGGTAACGGTACAGAGTCCATGTGGAGACTATATACAGGGGGTACTGGTACAGAGTCAATGTGCGGGGGCAGCGGTTAGTCCAGGTAATTAAGATAATATGTACATGTAGGTAGAGTTATTAAAGTGACTATGCATAGATAATAACAGAGAGTACTGTAGCAGTGGCATAAAAGGGGGGGCAATGCAAATAGTTTGGGTAGACATTTGATTACTTGTTCAGGAGTCTTATGGCTTGGGGGTAGAAGCTGTTTAGAAGCCTCTAGGACATAGACTAAGGTACCGCTTGCCGTGCGGTAGCAGAGAGTACACTCTATGACTAGGGTGGCTGGAGTCTTTGACAATTTCTCGGGCCTTCCTTTGACACCGACTGGTATATAGGTCCTGGATGGGAGGAAGCTTGGCGCCGGTGATGTACTGGGCCGTACACACTACTCTCTGTAATGCCTTGTGGTCGGAGGCCAAGCAGTTATCATACCAGGCGGTGGTGCAATCAGTCAGGATGCTCTCGATGGTGAATCTGTAGAACTTTTTGAGGATCTGAGGACTCATGCCAAATCTTTTCAGTCTTCTGAGGGGTTAGATATTACTGCATGGTCGGAATTTCGCTACACTCGCATTAACATCTGCTAACCATGTGTATGTGACCAATAAAATTGGATTTGATTTGATGAGACAGCCTATAGGGAGGAGGTCAGAGACCTGGCTGTGTGGTGCCAGGACTAACATGGTCCAAGCACACCAAGACAGTCTACCTATCCAAGTAATCTAACAAATTCACAACAACTACCATATACACACAAATGTAAAGGGATGAATAAGAATATGTACATATATGGATGAGCAAGATGCAGTAGATGGTATAGAATACAGTACTGTATATACATATGAGATTAGTAATGTAGGATATGTAAACATTATTAAAGTTGATTTATTCAAAGTGACTAGTGATACCTTTATTAATTTAAGTCCAGTTATTTATGTGGCCAGAGATCTGAGTCTGTATGTTGGCAGCAGCCTCTCCGTGTTAGTGATGGCTGTTTAACAGTCTGATGGCCTTGAGATAGAAGCTGTTTTTCAGTCTCTCAGTCCCTGCTTTGATGCACCTGTACTGACCTCTCCTTCTGGGTGATTGCGGGGTGAACAGGCAGTGGCTCGGGTGGTTGTTGTTCTTGGTGATCTTTTTTGCCTTCCTGTGACATGGGGTGCTGTAGGTGTTCTGGAGGGCAGGAAGTTTGCCCCCTATGATGCGTTGTACAGACCGCACCACCCTCTGGAGAGCCTTGCGGTTGAGGGAGGTGCAGTTGCCGTATCAGGCGGTGATACAGCCTGACAGGATGCTTTCGATTGTGCATCTGTGAAATTTCTTCAGCCTCCTGAGGTTGAAGACGCGCTGTTGCGCCTTCTTCACCCTGCTGTCTGTGTGGGTGGACCATTTCAGTTTGTCCGTGACGTGTACGCCGAGGAACTTAAAACTTTCCACCTTCTCCACTACTGTCCCATCGATGTGGATAGGGGTGCTCCCTCTGCTGTTTCCTGAAGTCCACGATCATCTCCTTTGTTTTGTTGATGTAGAGTGAGAGGTTATTTTCCTCACTTCCTCCCTGTAGGCTGTTTCATTGTTGTTGATAATCAAGCCTACCACTGTAGTGTTGTCTGCAAACTTGATGATTGAGTTGGAAGCGTGCATGGACACACAGTCATGGGTGAACAGGGAGTACAGGAGATGGCTGAGAACGCACCCTTGTGGGGCCCCAGTGTTGAGCGAACCGTCAGAAAGTCCAGGAGCCAGTTACACAGGGCTGGGTCGAGACCCAGGGTCTCGAGCTTAGTGATGAGTTTGGAGGGTACTATAGTGTTAAATGCTGAGCTGAAGTCAATGAACAGCATTCTTACATAGGTAATCCTCTTGTCCAGATGGGATAGGGCAGTGTGAAGTGTGATGGCGATTGCATCGTCAGTGGACCTATTGGGGCACTAAGCAAATTGGAGTGGGTCTAGGATATCAGGTAGGGTGGAGGTGATATGATCCTTGACTAGTCTCTCAAAGCACTTCATGACGACAGAAGTGAGTGCAACGGGGCGATAGTCATTGAGTAGCAATGATCCAGAATGCTACCAGCTCGTGTCGCGCATTCGACATGCTAATAGAATTCACTGTCGCTGTCAGTGATCAGGCCTACCACTGTTGTGTCATCGGCAAACTTAATGATGGTGTTGGAGTCGTGCCTGGCCATGCAGTGAGTGAACAGGGAGTACAGGATGGGGCTGAGCACGCACCCCTGAGGGGCCCCTGTGTTGAAGATCAGCTTGGAGGATGTGTTGTTACCTACCCTTACCACCTGGGGGGGCGGCCGGTCAGGAAGTCCAAGATCCAGTTGCAGAGGGAGATTTTAAGTCCCAGACTCCTTAGCTTATTGATGAGCTTTGAGGGCACTATGGTGTTGAACGCTGAGCTGTAGTCGGTGAATAGCATTCTCACATAGGTGTTCCTTTTGTCCAGTTGGGAAAGGGCAGTGTGGAGTGCAATAGAGATTGCATCATCTGTGGATCTGTTAGGGCGATATGCGGGTCTATTGAAGTGGATCTAGGATCTCTGTGATAATGGTGTTGATGTGAGCCATGACCAGCCTTTCAAAGCACTTCATGACTACAGACGAGAGTGCTACAGGTCGGTAGTCATCTAGGCAGGTTACATTTGTGTTCTTGGGCACAGAGACTATGGTGGTCTGCTTAAAATATGTTGGTATTACAGATTCGGACAGGAAGAAATTGAAAATGTCAGTGAAGACACTGCGCATGCTCGCAGTACACGTCCTGGTAATCCATCTGCCCCTGCGGCCTTGTAAATGTTAACCTGTTTAAAGGTCTTACTCACATTGGCTGCAGAGAGCATGATCACACAGTTGTCCGGAACAGCTGGTGCTCTCATGCATGTTTCAATGTTATTTGCTTCGAAGCGAGCATAGAAGTAGTTTAATTCAAGGGGATAGTAATCTCACACGGAGAGAGGAGGTGTATGATTGGAACATGGGGGTTGCATGTGGGCTGTAGAGCCTGGGGTCGAGTTTAGTACTTGTAAAACTGGGAGGGCTGCTGTTTTAACGAAGCTATCCAGGCCTCAGCTATCCCAGCCTGCTAATGTGTTTTGGTTTGCTCAGTGTTATGCCGATGAGCCCCTCCCATCCAACCCCGGGGGGTTGGGCCCTGTGACATTTTACCAAATTTCTCCTATGAGGGTCTTTGGAAATTTGATTCCAAAAAGTCCCCGGGGAAATAACGGTGGTAGCGGCAGAGGCAGAAGGCAGGGCTGGCCCCAAGTGGAGGTTACTGTCGTGCTACTGGGGGAGGGGGAGAGAGGGGGGAGAGAGAGGGAGAGAGAGAGAGAGAGAGAGAGAGAGAGAGAGAGAGAGAGAGAGAGAGAGAGAGAGAGAGAGAGAGAGAGAGAGAGGGAGAGAGAGAGAGAGGGAGAGGAGAGAGGGGGGGAGAGAGAGAGCGAGAGAGAGGGAGAGAGAAAAAGAGAGAGAGAGAGAGAGAGAGAGAGAGAGAGAGAGAGTTTGCCCGTCAGGCAAAGCAATATCCTCAGCCTTTTAGGCAGAGCAATAATCTACTGCAGACCCATGAGGAGGAGGAGGAGGAGGAGGAGGAGGAGAGAGATAAGAGGTCGTCTCAGCCTTCGGGATGTCAGAGGTTGAGTCCCAAATGGCACCTTGTTCCCTATATAGTGCACTACTTTTGACCAGGGCCTGTATGAGTTGTGCATTATATAGGGAATAGAGTGCCATTTGGGACTCAACCATGGTGATTCAGAGCAGAGCAGAAGGAGCTGCAGACAGACACACAGGGAGAAAAGGGACAAGCCTTCTGTCTTTTATCAGGTCATTGACATACAGTCGTAGAAAAAAAGGGGCTATCTTGAACCTAAAACGGTTCTTTGGCTGTCCCCATAGAAGAACACTTTGAAGAACCTTTTATGGTTCCGGGTAGAACCCTTTTGGTTCCAGCTAAAACCCTTTTGGGTTCCATCCACCTTTCCACAGAGGGTTTTACATGGAACCTAAAAGGGTTCTACCTGGAACCAAAATGGGTTCTCCTATGGCAGGGATGGGCAAATGGCGGCCCGTGGGCCGGCCCATCTTTTGTAGACCCACGGACTAATTTCAAACCCCCCCCCAAAATAATACATTCATTATTATATATATATATATATTTTAGGAACTCAGTTGGGGTCTCAACTTACTGTTGAGAGTAAGAATAATAGAATACACAAGATGCAATTTCAAAATGTGGATGTGGGTACACAGACCCACGAGCCACTGTGGCTCCTCATGATGAGTTAAAAAAAATTGTGGGCCCTACCCCTATCAAAGTTGCCCATCCTGTACTATGGGGACAGCCGAAGAAACCCCTTGGAACCCTTTTTTCTAAGAGTTTAGACTCGACACACACTGACTCCATGTGCCACAGTGGCCATGTCTGGCAAGCGGAGGGAGATGTTCCATGGACAGTAAATAGTCAATTCTCCATTATCATATGGAGATACAGTCCTATTTTTTTGCATATCCGATTCAAAACTTTTATTTTTCCTGCTGTCTGAACAGCCACAAAGCACATGGAATCGGATAATTCAAGCCTTCGTAAGTGGTTTGAAATCAGATCCAAATCTGATTCCTGGCCATGCAGCTCATGTCAAATCTGATTGATTTGGCATCAAGTGGTTTTTTAGACTGTTATTTGGTATATCTTGTTTCTTGCTAGCTACTCTGTTGACAGTTTGACAAGAACATGTAGTTGCTAACTTGCTTGTCAACTGTTTACAAGCAGATGAGTTAACCTCTTAAGTCGACCCTCTACTTTTTTGAACATTCTGTTAAAAATCGCGCAACATTTCAGCACCCTGCTACTCATGCCAGGAATATAGTATATGCATATGCTTAGTCTGTGTGGATAGAAAACACTCAGACGTTTATAAAACTGGTTAAATCACTGCTGTGGCTTTACCAGAACGGCATTTACATCGAAAAGCACAGGAAAAACTGATCACTGAAAATGGGAAAATATATCCATGCGCTACTTGAACACATTGATAAAGGTGAACCACAATTAATTGACTGAGGTTGCAGTACCTACAGCTTCCACACGGTGTCTAGAGTCTTGTCATTTCCCTTCGAGTTTTTTCTTGGTCAAACACATGCAGGGCACCGTATCTCCTCAGGTCTAGGACCGGATATTTTCGTTGAGTTTCTAGCCGGACATTTTTCCAGACGGACAGCTAATGATCTTTACATCGCCTCCTGATGAATTTTATCGCTTATTAACGTTTACTAATACCTAAAGTTGCATTACAAACGTATTTCGAAGTGTTTTGTGAAAGTTTATCGTCGACTTTTTGAATTTTAAAAAATGACGTTACGTTTTGAAACAATGTTTTTTTCGTTTATCACACAGTCTACATATAACGATATCTAGGCTTTATATGGACCGATTTAATCGAAATAAAGACCCAAATAGTGTTTATGGGACATCTAGGAGTGCCAACAAAGAAGATGGTGAAAGGTAATGAATGTTTTCTATTTTATTGTGCGGTTTGTGTAACGCCGAAATGCTAATTATTTTGTTTACGTCCCCTGTGGGTCTTTTGGGGTGTTACATGCTATCAGATAATAGCTTCTCATGCTTTCGCCGAAAAGCATTTTAAAAATCTGACTTGTTGCCTGGATTCACAACGAGTGTAGCTTTAATTCGATACCCTGCATGTGTATTTTAATGAACTTTTGAGTTTTAACTAATACTATTAGCATTTAGCGTAGCGCATTTGCATTTCCAGAGCTCTAGTTGGGACGCAAGCGTCCCGAGTAGAAGCAAGAGGTTAATGCTCTAGGAAGCTAAACAGCTACCTAGCTACAGTGCCTTGCGAAAGTATTCGGCCCCCTTGAACTTTGCGAACTTTTGCCACATTTCAGGTTTCAAACATAAAGATTTAAAACTGTATTTTTTTGTGAAGAATCAACAACAAGTGGGACACAATCATTAAGTGGAACGACATTTATTGGATATTTCAAACTTTTTTAACAAATCAAAAACTGAAAAATTGGGCGTGCAAAATTATTCAGCCCCTTTACTTTCAGTGCAGCAAACTCTCTCCAGAAGTTCAGTGAGGATCTCTGACTGATCCAATGTTGACCTAAATGACTAATGATGATAAATACAATCCACCTGTGTGTAATCAAGTCTCAGTATAAATGCACCTGCACTGTGATAGTCTCAGAGGTCCGGTAAAAGCGCAGAGAGCATCATGAAGAACAAGGAACACACCAGGCAGGTCCGAGATACTGTTGTGAAGAAGTTTAAGGCCGGATTTGGATACAAAAAGATTTCCCAAGCTTTAAACATCCCAAGGAGCACTGTGCAAGCGATAATATTGAAATGGAAGGAGTATCAGACCACTGCAAATCCACCAAGACCTGGCCGTCCCTCTAAATTTTCAGCTCATACAAGGAGAAGACTGATCAGAGATGCAGCCAAGAGGCCCATGATCACTCTGGATGAACTGCAGAGATCTACAGATGAGGTGGGAGACTCTGTCCATAGGACAACAATCAGTCGTATATTGCACAAATCTGGCCTTTATGGAAGAGTGGCAAGAAGAAAGCCATTTCTTAAAGATATCCATAAAAAGTGTTGTTTAAAGTTTGCCACAAGCCACCTGGGAGACACACCAAACATGTGGAAGAAGGTGCTCTGGTCAGATGAAACCAAAATTGAACTTTTTGGCAACAATGCAAAACATTATGTTTGGCGTAAAAGCAACACAGCTCATCACCCTGAACACACCATCCCCACTGTCAAACATGGTGGTGGCAGCATCATGGTTTGGGCCTGCTTTTCTTCAGCAGGGACAGGGAAGATGGTTAAAATTGATGGGAAGATGGATGGCGCCAAATACAGGACCATTCTAGAAGAAAACCTGATGGAGTCTGCAAAAGACCTGAGACTGGGACGGAGATTTGTCTTCCAACAAGACAATGATACAAAACATAAAGCAAAATCTCAATGGGATGGTTCAAAAATAAACATATCCAGGTGTTAGAATGGCCAAGTCAAAGTCCAGACCTGAATCCAATCGAGAATCTGTGGAAAGAACTGAAAACTGCTGTTCACAAATGCTCTCCATCCAACCTCACTGAGCTCGAGCTGTTTTGCTAGGAGGAATGGGAAAAAATGTCAGTCTCTCGATGTGCAAAACTGATAGAGACATACCCCAAGCGACTTACAGCTGTAATCGCAGCAAAAGGTGGCGCTACAAAGTATTAACTTAAGGGGGCTGAATAATTTTGCACGCCCAATTTTTCAGTTTTTGATTTGTTAAAAAAGTTTGAAATATCCAATAAATGTCGTTCCACTTCATGATTGTGTCCCACTTGTTGTTGATTCTTCACAAAAATATAGAGTTTTATATCTTTATGTTTGAAGCCTGAAATGTGGCAAAAGGTTGCAAAGTTCAAGGGGGCTGAATACTTTCGCAAGGCACTGTAACTAGTTGACTGCTGTGGCTAGACAAAAAGGACTTGTTTCGAAAGTTGGATCATCTTGTCCTTTGAGGCTTTAAGTGTTCTTCTTACACTATGATTTTGAACAGAGCAACTGGGAAATGTCCATGGCAGGCATTGTTGTCACCTTAGCTTGCTACATATCTTCTGAGGGAAAGGAAGCATGTGCACCACGACCAATCAGCGTACACCACTGAGCACACACCCGTCGTTACTATGACAACTAGCGTAGCCATGTTAGTAAATGACTGATGTCTGAACATGCACAAATCCGATTTGGTCACATGCAACTTGCTGTTTGGACAGTCAGTATTCCAAAACGGATTTGAAATACCAAACTGAAAAAGGCCTGCAGTGTGAACAAGGCTTTAGAGATGCCAGATTGACAATCCAGCCGGCCTCCAAAAATGGATAAAGAGAGAGAGAGAGAGAGAGAGAGAGAGAGAGAGAGAGAGCAGTATGTAGATACTGCCATATCAAAGTATCCTATAGACCAGAGAGAGAAATAGAATTCAATAAAATGTCTCTCCTCTCTACATACAAGCAATGTCAAAACTCATCTGGAGACTTCTTTCCTTGAAAATTCCGACATGTATTAAGTTTAAAACCCTTTTTCATTATAAGGCACTTCTCCCTTTCCTCATCTCCACGGCTTGGTCTTCTGCAGTATCAATCCTAGTTTAGATGATAGGCTAGAGGAACAAAGCACTGAAAACTCCATCAGGAGAAGACCGTACAGCACTGCCTTGCCGTGCCATAGAGTGTAATGCAAATTGATATAATGTCCCATAGACTTTTTTTACACATGAAGTTTTAACCCTATCCAACCTAGATGGAAGCGAGCCAGTTACCGTCCTTCATGCCCCACCAAGTCTACTGTACAGCCACTGCCCCCTTGTGGACACTATTGGAAGTCATAGCACCACACCCAAACGCATCCCAAATGCCAGCCTATTCCCTATTTAGTGCACTACATTTGAACAGAACCCTATGGGCCCTGGTCAAATGTAGGACACTATGAAGGGAATAAGGTGCCATTTGGGATGCAAACATATTCTGAGAATGAGTGCTATTTACTACTTGTGTAACGTTTGTATCATCATAGCACTGCAGCATAGATAGACAGACACGCCTGTGTTCCTGGAACCTAAATCCAAGTCAGTAATGGGTAGCATCCCAAATGTTTAGTGCACTACTTTGGGCCCTGTGGGCCCTGGTCAAAAGTAGTGCACTATATAGGCAGTAGGGTGCCATTTTGGACGAAGACATGGTCCTGGAGGTTGTTCTCCTGGACCACAGAGCCCTAGAGGCATGGAAGCATGATGAACAGGCAGGCAGAGAGGAGAGCATCACAGACTACAGGAGGAGAGCTGATCTGTCACATCAGTGTGAGGAACCACATTCATTAATAATAGATAATACCATTTCTGTGTCCAGAATGGCACCCAATTCCCTATTTAGTGCAATACTTTTGAACAGGGCCTAAGGCTCTGGTCAAAATTAGTGCACTATGTAATAGGGAATAGGGTGCCACTTGGGACCCGACCCATCATAACAGGTTCCAGAAATGCCTCCACTGGAACCACTCTACCGTGGGGGTTTAAAACACACCTTTACTGAGAACAGGGAAGTGCTGCTTCACCGCACTACACCACGGTAGCTCATTCTGCCCATGACCCCCCCCACACACACACACACACACACACACACACACACACACAGTTTTAACCATTGTTTTGGTAGAGAGAGGAGAGATAGCAACAAGGGAATGAGGTAGGGGATGAGGTAGGGGATGAGGTATGGGATGAGGTATGGGATGAGAAATGGGATGAGAAATGGGAAGAAAGGGAGTGGAAGAGGGAACTAGAAAGGGAATAGAGAGTGTACAGGAGGGCAGAGGGCGAGGGGGAGAGAGGGAGAGTTGAGGAGTGAGGGTAGAGAAAGAGAGTGACAGAGAGGAGTGAGGGTAGAGAAAGAGAGAGACAGAGAGGAGTGAGGGTGGAGAAGGAGAGAGACAGAGAGGAGTGAGGGTAGAGAAAGAGAGAGACAGAGAGGAGTGAGGTTGGAGTAAGAGAGAGACTGAGAGGAGTGAGGGTGGAGAAAGAGAGAGACTGAGAGGAGTGAGGGTAGAGAGAGAGAGAGAGAGAGAGAGACAGAGATGAGTGAGGGTAGAGAAAGAGAGAGAGGAGTGAGGGTGGAGAAAAAGAGAGACTGAGAGGAGTGAGGGTAGAGAGAGAGTGAGACAGATGAGTGAGGGTAGAGAAAGAGAGAGAGGAGTGAGGGTGGAGAAAGAGTGATAGAGAGGAGTGAGGGTGGAGAAAGAGAGAGACTGAGAGGAGTGAGGGTAGAGAAAGAGAGACAGAGAGGAGTGAGGTTGGAGAAAGAGAGAGACTGAGAGGAGTGAGGGTAGAGAGAGAGAGAGAGAGAGATGAGTGAGGGTAGAGAAAGAGAGAGAGGAGTGAGGGTGGAGAAAGAGAGAAACTGAGAGGAGTGAGGGTAGAGAGAGAGAGAGAGAGGAGTGAGGGTAGAGAAAGATGGAGACTGAGAGGAGTGAGGGTGAAGAAAGAGAGAGACTGAGAGGAGTGAGGGTAGAGAAAGAGAGAGACAGAGTGGAGTGATGATGGAGAAAGAGAGAGACTGAGAGAAGTGATGGTAGAGAAAGAGAGAGACAGAGGAGTGAGGGTAGAGGGAGAGAGAGAGAGAGAGCATGCAAGAGAGAGTGAGAGAGTGGAGAGAGAGTGAGGGAGCGAAGAGAGAAAGATAGGGAAGAGAGAGAGAGAGCCCAGCCAAGCCCAGCCCGGCATAGGGGCTGATTTAGCTCTAATTGGAATGTTCCGATGGAACACTGTGCAGGGGTTAAAGAGCAGAGTGTGATGGATAAGATCTCATTACAAATAGGAAAGTAAGCCTTTAATTTCCTCTACGTGTTCCATCTTTATTAATGTCAGCCAACAGCAGGTAGTCAATTGCATTAGGGCTTCGATCACTGGCTGTGCAACGGCCAACCAACCCCAATGACAAACATCAAGCCTAGGCCAGGGAATTATGGTAGTGGAGAAAATGGAGGGTGGAGGATTCAACACAGGCGGCAAATTAGGTTAGGCTTTATCTATTTTTAATGTCTTGATATTAACATTTTTATAATGATAATCAAGGATTTAGTTTTTTGGGAAGGGTTCATTGATTATTTGAAACAAGCTGACTACGTAGACTACCATTTCGAAGAGGTGAATAAAAACATAAAAAGTGCCCAATGTTACCACATGATTTCATGGTTAATATAAAATAAATACCAGCTGAAATAGGCCTGTAAAATTAAGTGTTTAAGCACATTTTTTTATAAACAGAAGGCTAAAAATAACAGGTGGATATCATTTTTTCTCAAGACAGCTAAACGTTACATTAAAACATGCCTTACTGCATTACAGCCTACAGTAGTCTAGGGATGTCATTAAGATCAATGACTAGTCTTAAAAACGATGTTAAAAGAGAAAATAGCCTTTGGCTTTGTCCTAAATGTCCCCCTATTCCCTATTTAGTGCACTACTTTTGGGTAAAGTTGTCTGCACCACATAGGGAATAATGTGTCGTTTGGGACATCCCTTCATGTAGGTTTGGAGGCAGAAGAAGAAATGCCTGTATGAAATAATCCTTCAGAAGTAGCGCTAGCTACCTGTTTTTCAATGAGTTGTACAGTGTGTTGCCGGTACATCTTTCACTGTTAAATCGGGTTAATTTGTAGTTGTCAGCTCAATTGATGGCCTCATTCATTTTGCAGGTGTTGCGGGGAAAGGAATAGGTATTCAAAGCATGAATTTCACACACAAATTTAATAACAGGGTCACAAATTATCATCACTAACAGGCATCACTGTACTTCGAGGTCCGTGTGAAGTCAGTTAAAATTCAATGCAAAGTGGCAACGAACCGCCAACACTGAACTACTAATGTAATCATATTCATTGAGAGATCCATTCTAACACGCCATTCCTCTTCCACAGAGAGTCAAGAAGCAGTCAAGCCGTTGTCACTGCGTTATTGAGATATAAAAACACTTGGATCATCATTCTGTTCTGACTGGTTTTCCTCAGACAGACCTCATTACACCTTCCATCTCCCTACATGCTTATAAAGTCAGAGCAGATCAAGTATAAACAGAGTGTTAATGGGTGGAATGGTACATGCTGTCACCCACCAGATCAGGCTACCCACACACTAACAACGAACCAAATGGCACCCTATTCCCTACATAGTGCACTAAAAAAGTAGTGCACAGTGTAGGGAATAGGGTGCTATTTGGGGTGTAGACACTGATGGGTCTCTACCTCTCCTCTGTCCCCACTGATGAAGCACAGTGCATAAGGACTTCTTAAAGTATTTATAAATATCCCCCGGCCGGCAGCTTAAAAAGACCTTCCTCTTTATTCATCTGCCAGGAGGATGTAGACATGGAGGTAACGATTCTCAAAACACACACTCACAAATACACACACACACACACACACACACACATTTGGGACACAGATATTGACTTGCATCATATACAGTCTCATACACAACATCAGAAAATAATCTCCAAAGGAGCAGTGTTCTCTCACACACTGGATAGAGCAACAGTCACTCTAGCTAGGCCAGTGTCACAGTCCCACAACACAGCGTTTATTCACGGACATCAGTCCAAATAAAGTTTTATAAATATACAGACACGGAGTATGTAGCTGGGCAAACAGGCCGGGCCACACAAGCAGGGAGGGTAATAGCTGTAATTTAGCTGCCCAGTAGTAATGCCCAACTACCTGACAGACATGTCAGCCCCAAACCTGATGCAGTGCAGGTGCTTGTATTACAGGTCAAGGGTCAGGTCCAAGAGCAGCGTTGTGAGTTGCTGGCTGGGCTGGCCCATCGGGGGCATGGAGGCCTGAGCTTGCACAGCTGTCTGACTGGGACTGAGGTGTTGTCCCAAATGGCACCCTATTCCATATATAGTGCACTACTTTTGACCAAAGCCCTATGGGCCCTGGTCAAAAGTAGTGCTCTATATAGTGGAATAGGGTTCCATTTGGGATTCACACTGGGTATGTGTTAGTGGTTGAGACTGAAGCATCCAGACTGCTAAGCTTCTAATAATACATGAAACATCTCTTTCTTCGTAAGGTTACTGTTGCTGTGTGTGCAAATTCACATTATCGGGGCATTTTGTGTGGCTTTAATTTCAACTGGGCAAAGAGAGGCAGTTGCACTCTGTGTGACAAGTTCAGTTTTTCACTTTCTCTGGCTTGAAAAGTTAGATCGTTTTCCTATTCTGAGGTAACAACTAGCTCAACAGGGCTTTTCCAAACTGCCTCTCTTGTAAGAAACAGCCCAGGTTTAGTTGAGATTTCCTCTGTACTTTTATTAATGGATTGGGGTAGAGACCGGGTAGGCTGTAGAGTCTGTCTCTCTCTCTCTCCTATAGAGAGAAATAATGATGAAGTACCACAGAGAGATACGTCCTTGCCTTGGGAAGCCGCTCGGAGGGTTTCTTTGACCTCATTGTATCAGTGTTCTCTCAGTCGTCTATCTTTCTAGTGTTCTATCTAGTACTCACTTCACCGGTCCTGTGACAAAGGTTACTCTGTGCTTTTCTTTTAATTAGTTGTTCAAGGTTGTGGATTCTTTAGGAAGAAGAAAAACTGCAGTGCTCAGAGAGATTATGAGTAAAGGAGTTTACAATATAACACAGACAGTAGGTTCTATAGGGACTACACCATGCTCCATAGAGAATAGCCATTGAAAGCAGATTTTAGTCCAGGCTTAATTTATGTCTGGGAAACAGACACAGTTTGCATTCATTGAAAGAAGGAACCAGTGTACAGATGTTGAATCTTAACTTGATCACTCTTTTGTCGTGGAAAATGTTCCTGCTGCATCAGGAAATTCAAATGATACTTGTGATTCCTTGAAAATGTGCAGTTCTCTTTCTCTACATACAGGGGCAGTCTAGTCATTAGGATCAGGCTTGATATCAAAATAATAGTATCTCTCGCTCTCAAGTTGCAGTAATAGGACCTACGCTAGGCCTAGGTCCTATTACTGCAACATTCAAATATACAAAAATGTATCTGAAATACAGCTTGATAATACAATATACAGTGCATTCGGGAAAGTATTCAGATCTCTTACAGCCTTATTCTAAAATGAATTAAATAAATAAAAATGTCCTCAGCAATCTACACACAATACCCCATAATGACAAAGTGAACATTTTGCAAATGTATAAAAAATATGAAATACCTTATTATATAAGTACATTTGCTATGAGACTCGAAATTGAGCTCAGGTGCACTTAAATGGAAGAAGTTTGGAACCATCAAGACTGAGCAATTGGGGGAGAAGGGCCTTGGTCAGGGAGATGAGAAAACCTTCCAGAATGACCAACGTCTCTGCAGCACTTCACCAATCAGGCCTTTATGGTAAAGTGGCCAGACGGAAGCCACTCCTCAGTAAAAGGCACATGAGAGCCCGCTTGGAGTTTTCCAAAAGCACCTAAAGGGTTCTCAGACAATGAGAAACAAGATTCTCTGGTCTGATGAAACCAAGATTGAACTCTTTGGCCTGAATACCAAGCATAAAATCTGGAGGAAACCTGGCCCCAGGGTGAAGCATGGTGGTGGCAGCATCATACTGTGGGTATGTTTTTCAGCGGCAGAGACTGGTAAAAGATCCTTGTTGAAAACCTACTGTAGAGCATTCAGGACCTCTGACTGGGGCCAAGGTTCACCTTTCAACAGGACAACGACCCTAAACACACAGCCAAGACAACACAGGAGTGGCTTTGGGAGAAGTCTCTAAATGTCCTTGAGCAGCCCAGCCAGAGAACAGACTTGAATCCAATCTGACATCTTTTATTTATCTGTTATTTTACCAGGTAAGTTGACTGAGAACACGTTCTCATTTGCAGCAACAACCTGGGGAATAGTTACAGGGGAATGAGTGAGCCAATTGTAAACTGGGGATTATTAGGTGACCGTGATGGTTTGAGGGCCAGATTGGGAATTTATCCAGGACACCGGGGTTAACACCCCTACTCTTACGATAAGTGCCATGGGATCTTTAATGACCTCAGAGAGTCAGGACACCCGTTTAACGTCCCATCCGAAAGACGGCACCCTACACAGGGCAGTGTCCCCAATCACTGCCCTGGGGCATTGGGATATTTTTTTAGACCAGAGGAAAGAGTGCCTCCTACTGGCCCTCCAACACCACTTCCAGCAGCATCTGGTCTCGCATCCAGGAACTGACCAGGACCAACCCTGCTTAGCTTCAGAAGCAAGCCAGCAGTGGTATGCAGGGTGGTATGCTGCTGGTAAAGAGACCTGAAAATAGCTGTGCAGCGATGCTCCCCATCCAACCTGACAGAGCTTGAGAGGATCTCCAGAGAAAAATGGGAGAAACTCCCCAAATACAGGTGTGCCAAGCTTGTAGAGTCACACCCAAGACTCGAGGATGTAATCGCTGCCAAAGGTGTTTCAACAAAGTACCGAGTAAAGGGTCTGACTGCTTATGTAAATGTAATATATAAATTAGCAACATTTTCTAAAAAACGTTTTTGCTTTGTCATTATGGGGTATTGTGTGTAGATTGATGAGGGCAAAAAAAATGAACAATTTCATTCATTTTAGAATAAGGCTGTAACATAACAAAATGTGGAAAAAGTCAAGGGGTCTGAAAACTTTCCAAATGCACTGTAGATATTAGTCTCCACTAGGCTGCGACATACATGTGTGAAGTGTATCCAAAGGTTATGAATGAACTGTCTAAATGTAGTTCAGTCGTGGTCTGAGCTGTTTTTGTGGTTATGGCTACTCCCTTCAACAGGTAATGTAAACCTACAGCGTCAGCCTGGGTCTGATTCCAGCCCATGTACTTTTGGCACAATTAACTCAATCGGGGGGATTGACTTGATTTAGTTACACACTTCAAATATGGACAGTCCAGGGATATTTGACCCCAGATCTTGATAAGATATGACCATACCAGACACTGGTGGATGACATAAATAGTCAAATAATAACAGTAGGATACACCAACATTAGTTTCCATTCATACAAAGTTTTCATTCATAAAACTATGAAATACTTTACTTTCTATTGTACGGAACGCCCTCAGTCAGGACAAAATAGAAAAAAGGACTACGTTTTTCCAATGACAACACCAAACAGAGGGCAAACATATCTTGAAAGACTTTGGTTACAAGCAGGACTAAGGCAGAGGAAGAGGCGAAGCGAGAGGCCTCACTCTACAAAGTCTGTCCAGAATAAGCCCATGCGTTTCTATGGGCTTAATATGCAGACCTAAGCTTGTCGCCTGCCTTCCTGCCTTGGGGACAACGATTCCCATTGTTAGGGCGGAGACATGAGCATCAGATCTCTGACTAAGGTTACACCAACCACATCTTTTATGGAGCGGTAATGATTATGACCAATAATGGTTGAGGTCAGCTGTGTGGGTGAATAATAGCACATATTGATCGTTTTAAGACATCAGCTGGCGATAATCTTAGTTTCATCGATGGTTGTTATTTGATTATATTCCAATAGGCTACATTCTGTAGGCTAACCATTAGCCTATCCATTGTCACATAATGAAAGGTGTTGAAACCGACAGTAGGCTAGCCTACTGTTTGTGTTTCCCTGGCTGAGTTGATGAGCTGATTTGGGCTATCACTTGACTGACAAATGAAGGCCTACTGTTGAGCACTACACTTCCCTCTAGTTGTATACAGTAGTTAGGCTATGTATAATTTGCAGAGGTGGGTAGAATACTGAAAATCTATACATACTGTAAGTAAAAGTACTGTTACTTAGATTGTCATTTTCTCAAGTAAAAGTAAAAGCAGCCGTCTTAAGAAACTACTCAAGTAACAGTAAAAAATGTATCCAGTCAGAAAACTAGTTACAAATTTAGTATATTTTTAGGTAATTTTTTACACCTTATGGTAAACTGTGACAGAAAACAAAAGGTTAAACAACTTGCAATTGATTTGATATTAATTTATTATTTAATCTTGCCAGCACCATCTTGCAGAGGTCCTCCAGTCCAGCACAGGGGTGTAATCATTATGCAGATTCTGTTGCAAAACGTTTTGCAACAGAAAACGTTTACTCCAAACGGAAAACGCAAATCGACTGACATCAAACGAAGTCCATAGACTGTATGATTTCAATTACGGTCTTATTCAAAGTTGACTTAATATCTATCAATGTGGTTCAATTTCATAAAAAAGTGAAATGGTACTCAAGACTCTGGAATAATTTAACAATTTCAATAGCATTCATGAACATTTATGTCACAATATAATTTCTGGTGATGGTGAATGCGTACTAAACATATTTACACCAAGTGTGATGTTTAATTTTGAACTCAGAATTAAATATCAAGGAGGATCAGGTAAGTGTTGCAATACTCAAACAATCAATATCGACATTTCCCTATCAATCATGTTACTAGTATGCAAATGACACATTTCAGCATGGAATTAAACATGCAAACTGTCAGTACCTGGATAATATGTGTGTGGTGTTAGACAAGGTCTCTGATGCTAACAGAGAAATGCATTTTCTTGGTGACCTGAACATTGACGGGTTATCATCTAGTTGTCCTCTTAAGGGGAAGCTTCTTACTGTGACTAAAGCCTGTAACATGACCCAGGTCACTCAACCAACTAGAGTGTCGACCAATAGCGTTGGATCCACTTGTATTGATCATATCTTCACCACTGCTGCAGAGCTCTGCTCCAAAACAATATCAGTTACCATTGGATGTAGTGGCCATAACACTGTGGCCAGAACAAGGAAAGCTAAAGTCCCAAAGTCAGAGCCTAAAGTTATTTAGAAGAGATCATAGAAAATGTTTTCTGAAGACTCTTTTGTTGAAGATATAACATTTGTTTATGTTGGTCTGATCTGTAAAATTAGTATTTGTAAATGATTCATGCCAATTGTTGACAACCATGCACCTGTTAATAAACTAACTATGAGAACTGTACAGCCGGTATGATGCATTTTGAATCATATTATTCATGACGCATCATACTGGAAGTACCACATTTTCGTATCCTACAAAAAGAAATTGAACTGTATTTTAAGACGGTTAAATGCTCTACTAACAAAAAAGCTGTTAGAATTGTAAGTATATGCATGTCCCTTAAGGTCCTTGTGTAATTGTAATGTGATATTGTACCCCCTAGCTCGATTGTCCATTGTTTGTAATCTATGTATGCTTGTGTTCCCTCATGTGCTTTATGTATTGATCTGTTGTTAATAAAAAATAAAAATAAATAAAAAATAAATAAATAAAAAAAAAATAAAAATAAAAATAAAATAAAAAAAGCATCATACTGGAAGTATATCGATGTTTTTAAAGTTATACATCTTGAAAACTTGTTTGCTGACATGCAAAACATTTTGAAACTATATCAACAATGGACTAATGAAACAAATACCAAAAGATAGTTTTTAGGTGGAGTTTTCCTTTAAGAGTTTTGCTGACAAGCTATTTCAAACACATTTAATCGCTCATACAGACGTAAGCGGGAACCAAAATTATTTATTAATGGAAGAAAAATGGAAAAAAACATTTGGAGTTAGAAGGTTTTCATCCGACAGCAACGATATAATAATACAATATATCTATGCATCTAATATCTATCTAACTGAAGTGATTTGGTCAAATGTAACAGAGTAAAAAGTAAGTTACTTCCTTCAGAAAAAACTTGAATAATAGTACAAGTACACTGAGAGTAACTAGAAAAGTACTTGTTCCTCCAAAAATGCTAATGTCAACCCATGACGAGTGTAGCACGTCTGTGCCGGGGTCAGCGGCTGTAAATGCTGGATCAAACAGGAACTGAGGTGACCACTAATTTATTCGGCCTATTGCTCGCCTTGAACATATAATAAAAATACATCTACCCCTACAAATACTGTATGTCCATTTATTATAATCAACATAAAATTCACACAAGACCCACTGTAGCCCACACGTAGCCTACATACTGTAAGCTACTTGAACTGACGCCCAGCGGACCTGCAGTCTAAGTTATTGTATAGCCTACAAACACCGCTTCTAGCGGCCCACTGCTCAAATCCTCCTGTTGTAGGATTATTTTCCTCCTGCATCAAAAGGGGTCAAATTAAGATCCGACCTCTGTAGTGGTCATAGCTAGGCTATATTCTAATGAAATGCCAATAACGAATGCTAAACAAGGTTCACTTTGAACATATAAGAGGGTCTTAAAGGGAGCCATTGACATAGCAACAATAGCTGGCCCTGGTCTGAATGGCCTCCATAGTAGCCTCCCCTCTGTCCTGTGAAAGTAGTTGGAGTGCCTGAGGTGGGGTCTCAATTCCCCTTCTGTGTTTTGACACCTGTTTGCATTTGGAGACCAGCAGCAGTGAGAGAGAGAAAGTGCTATTGTGACTGACCACCCACACAGCTGGCTCAAGTGTGAGACCGACTCACTGGCTGAGTGACAGGGCTGGAGTTGTATTAAGAGATGTATATCTATATAGGCCATCTGCTCTGGAGCGGAGAGCAAAACCAATCTACTCTAAAGAGCGTCACGTCAGCAAGAGAAGAGTGACATTTCTAAAGTAGTGATACTGTGAGGGGTTAAGAGGAAGCAGGGATTGTGGGAGAGAGAGAGAGAGAGAGAGAGAGAGAGAGAGAGAGAGGGACCAAAAACAAATCATAGATCCCAATTCTCCACGATTTTCCAGAAGTGTGCACTTGCACACTTCCTGTCATGGATTTTAAAGCATAGGAGTGGTGTAAGCATTGGCTAGAGGGAGTTTCCAACAATGTGAGAAAGTGTGCAAGTGTACACTTTGTGAAAAGGGTGAAGAATATGGATGCAACTGAAGTAAAGTCTGTTAATTTATTTGATAGTACTACTTCAAAAATAGTAACACCGAGGTACGAAATGAGGGGGGAAAGTGTATAAAAATGAAGTCCTGTGATAAAGAGCCAGGACAGAGAATACATGCAATGTCTCCTGTTGTTGCCCTACATGCCCCCAAAAGGTCAAAAATAGTGCACTGTTTAGGGAATAGGGTGCCATTTGGAACTCATCCATAGACACTTCCTTCCTTCCAAGATGTCAGCAGGCAGCACTACCTACCAATCTACCCTCCCACCAATGGTCCCCTCTGATTGTACACTCTGCTCTTACAGTAAATGCTATTTTAGACCCTCAAGTCACCTGCTCTCCATCTCTGGGCTAACAACTGTGATTAGATAATGTTTCATTAAGTTGCCCACTGTAGTATACTGTAGTATTTATTGTAGTGTTTTTGCAGACATTTCCGTAGTATTTACTATAGTGTTTTAGTTGTATTATCTTTGACATAGAAGGAGGCTTTCTCATTGAGGAGACCTACTACAGAAATAATAAAAGCGCACAATTTCCGTAACCTGTAGGTAAGACTGGGGTCTGAATGGATTGTTCAGAGCCTCTGCTCTGTTCCGTAACCTGTAGGTAAGACTGGGGTCTGAATGGATTGTTCAGAGCCTCTGCTCTGTTCCGTAACCTGTAGGTAAGACTGGGGTCTGAATGGATTGTTCAGAGCCTCTGCTCTGTTCCGTAACCTGTAGGTAAGACTGGGGTCTGAATGGATTGTTCAGAGCCTCTGCTCTGTTCCGTAACCTGTAGGTAAGACTGGGGTCTGAATGGATTGTTCAGAGCCTCTGCTCTGTTCCGTAACCTGTAGGTAAGACTGGGGTCTGAATGGATTGTTCAGAGCCTCTGCTCTGTTCCGTAACCTGTAGGTAAGACTGGGGTCTGAATGGATTGTTCAGAGCCTTGTTGTTCCGTAACCTGAGCTGGGGTCTGAATGGATTGTTCAGAGCCTCTGCTCTGTTAAGACCTGAATGGATTGTTCAGAGCCTCTGCTCTGTTCCGTAACCTGTAGGTAAGACTGGGGTCTGAATGGATTGTTCAGAGCCTCTGCTCTGTTCCGTAACCTGTAGGTAAGACTGGGGTCTGAATGGATTGTTCAGAGCCTCTGCTCTTTTCCGTAACCTGTAGGGTACAGTGTCTTCAGAAAGTATTCACACCCTTTGACTTTTTCCACATTTTGATGTGTTACAGCCTGAATTTAAAATGGATTAAAGATGTTGTGTCACTGGCTTACACACAATACCCCATAAAGTCATAGTGGATTAAAAATAATAATAATTACAAGTTAATAAAAAATTAAAAGCTGAAAATATCATGAGTCAATAAGTATTCAACCCCTTTGTTATTGCAAGCCTAAATAAGTTCAAGAGTAAAAATGTGCTTAACAAGTCACATACGATGAATGGACTCACTCTATGTGCAAAAATACTATTTACCATGATATTTGAATGACTACCTCATCTCTGTACTCCACACATACAATTATCTGTAGGGTTCCTCAGTCGAGCAGGGAACTTCAAACACATATTCAACCACAAAGACCAGGGAGGTTTTCCAAGTCCTCGCAAAGAAGGTCATCTATTGGTAGATTTAAAAAATGAAAAAAAATGCATACAGTACATTGAATATCCCTTTGAGTATGGTGAAGCTATTAATTACACTTTGGATGGTGTATTAATACACTCAGTCACCACAAATATTTTTTTATTTTACCAGGCAAGACAGTTAAGAACAAATTCTTATTTACAATGACGGCCTACCCCGGCCAAACCCTTAGCCAGATTACACTGGGCCAATTGGGCGCCCCCCCATGGGACTCCCAATCACGGCCAGCTGTGATACAGCCCAGAATTGAACCAGGGTATGTAGTGACAACTCTAGCACAGAGATGCAGTGCCTTAGACCACAGCACCACCTGGGAGCCCCGAAACATAGAGGCGTCCATCCAAACCGCTTGCCGGAGAGGAAGGAAACCACTCAGGGATTTCACCATGAGGTCAATGATGACTTTAAAATAGTCACAGAGTTTAATGCCTGTGATAGGAGAAAACTGAGGATGTATCAACAACATTGTAGTTATTCCACAATACTAACCTAAATGAGTGAAAATAAGGAAGCCTGTACATAATAAATATTCCAAAACATGCATCCGGTTTGCAATAAGGCAATAAAATAAACCGCAAAAGAAATTCGCAAAGAAATTAACTTCATGTCCTGAATACAAAGTGTTATGTTTGGGACAAATCCAACACAACACATCATTGAGTACCACTCTTCATATTTTCAAGCATGGTGTTGGCTGCATCATGTTATGAATATGTTTGTCATCGGCAAGGATTATGGAGTTTTTTAGAATAAAAAGAAACGGAATAGAAGTATCTTCCTAATTCCTGCTTACAAGCAAAAATTAAATCAGTGAAAAAGTGGTCAGATTTTAGTTATTTATTTTGTTTCACCTTTATTTAACCAGGTAAGCCAGTTGAGAACAAATTCTCATTTACAACTGCGACCTGGCCAAGATAAAGCCAAGCAGTGCAACAAAAACAGCAACACAGAGTTACACAAATGTACAGTTAATAACACAAAAGAAAAATTGAAAGATTGACAAATATATTTTCAATGTGAGCAAATGTAGAAGACTAGGGAGGTAGGCAAAAAATAGACCCTAGAGGCTAAATAATTATAACTTAGCATTAATACTGAAGTGATAGATGTGCAGATGTTGATGTGCAAGGACAGATACTGGGGTGCAAAAGGGCAAGAGGGTAAGTAATAATACGGGGATGAGGTAGTTGGGTGTGCAATTTACATTAAAAGTTAGAGAGGGAGATATTAAGACTCCAGCTTCAGAGATTTTTGCAAATCGTTCCAGTCATTGGCAGCAGAGAACTGTAAGGAAAGGCGGCCAAAGGAAGTGTTGGCTTTGATTAAGACCAGTGCAATATACTGTATATGCTGGAGAGCGTGCTACGGGTGGGTGTTGCTAAGGGGACCAGTGAGCTGAGATATGGTGGGGCTTTACCTAGCAAAGACTTAAAGATGACCTGGAGCCAGTGGGTTTGCGATGGGATATGAAGTGAGGGCCAGCCAACAAGAGTATACAGGTCGCAGTGGTGGGTGGTATATGGGGCTTTGGTGACAAAACAGATGGCACTGTGATAGACTACATCCAGTTTGCTGAGTAGAGTGGTGGGGGCTATTTTGTAAATGACATCACCAAAGTCAAAGATCGGTAGGATAGTCAGTTTTACAAGGGTATGTTTGGCAGCATGAGTGAAGGAAGCTTTGTTGCGAAATAGGAGAGTTTACAGTCTAACCAGACACCTAGGTATTTGTAGCTGTCCACATATTCTAGGTCAGAACCGTCCAGAGTAGTGATGCTAGTCGGGCAGGTGGGTGCGGGCAGCAATCGGTTGAAGTGCATGCACTTCGTTAAACTAGCATTTAAAAGCAGTTGGAGGCCACGGAAGGAGTGTTGTATGGTGCTGATGCTCGTTTGGAGGTTTGTTAGAACAGTGTCCAAAGAAGGGCCAGATGTACACAGAATGATGTTGTCTGCGTAGAGGTGGATCAGAGAATCACAAGCAGCAAGAGCAATATCATTGACATTGTCGGCCCGAGAATTTAACCCTGTGGCACCCCCATAGAGACTGCCAGAGGTCCGGACAACAGGCCCTCCGATTTGACACACTGAACTCTATCTGAGAGGTAGTTGGTGAACCAGGCGACGCAGTCATTTGAGAAGACAAGGCTATTGAGTCTGTCGATAAGAATGCCGTGATTGATGGAGTCGAAAGCCTTGGCCAGGCCGATGAATATGGCTTTACAGTACTGTCTTTTATCAATGGCGGTTATGATATCGTTTAGTGTGTGGCTGAGGTGCACCCATGACCAGCTCTGAAACCAGATTGCATAGTGGAGAAGGTACGGTGAGATTCGAAATGGTCGGTGATCTGTTTATTAACTTTCAAAGATTTTAAAAAGGCAGGACTGGATGGATATAGGTCTATAACAGTTTGGCTCTAGAGTGTCTCCCCATTTGAAGAGGGGGGTGACCGCGGCGGCTTTCCAATCTTTGGGGATCTCAGACAATGAGAAGGAGCGGTTGAATAGGCCAGTAATAGGGGTTGCAACAATTTCGGCGGATAATTTTAGAAAGAGGGGGTCCAGACTGTCTAGCCCAGCTGATTTGAGGGATCCAGATTTTGCAGCTCTTTCAGAACATCAGCTGTCTGGATTTGGGTGAAACGGAGGGGGGTTTGGGCAAGTTGCTGCAGGGGGTGCTGAGATGTTGGCCAGGGTAGGGGTAGCCAGGTGGAAAGCATGGCCAGCCGTAGAAAAATGCTTATTGAAATGATTGATTAATTTAGATTTGTCGGTGGTGACAGTGTTTCCTGTCTTCAGTGCAGAGGGCAGCAGTGGTCAGATGAAGCAGATGCTAAACTACAGGACTGTTTTGCTAGCACAGACTGAAATATGTTCCCAGAATTCTTCCTATGGCACTGAGGAGTACACCACATCAGTCATTGGCTTCAACAATAAGTTCATCGATGATGTCGTCCCCACAGTGACAGTATGTACATAACTCAACCAGAAGCAATGGTTTTCAGGCAATATCGCACTGAGCTAAAGCTGCCACTTTCAAGGAGCAGGACTCTAACCCAGAAGCTTACAGTATAAGAAATCCCTCTATGCACTATGACAAACCATCAAACAGGTAAAGTGTCAAAACAAGACTAAGATCGAATCGTACTACACCGGCTCCGATGCTCGTCGGATGTCGCAGGGCTTGCATACCATTACAGACTACAAAGGGAAGCACAGCCGAGAGCTGCCCAGTGACACGAGCCTACCAGACAAGCTAAACTACTTCGATGCTCGCTTCGACGCAAATAACACTGAAACAAGCATGAGAGCATCAGCTGTTCCAGACGACTGTGTGATCACCCTATCCGCAGCCGATGTGAGTATGACCTTTAACCTTTCCAGCGCAGGCGTTCCGCTAGCGGAACCCCTCAGCAACATTCCGCTGAAAATGCAGCGTGCGAAATATGTAACTTTCACACATTAACAAGTCCAATACAGCAAATGAAAGATAAACATCTTGTTAATCTACCCATCGTGTCCGATTTCAAAAATGCTTTACAGCGAAAGCACAACATATGATGAAGTTAGGTCATAGCCAAGTCAAAAAAACACAGCCATTTTTCCAGACAAAGATAGGAGTCCCAAAAAGCAGAACTATAGATAAAATGAATCACTAACCTTTGATGATCTTCATCAGATGAGACTCATAGGACATCATGTTACACAATACATGTATGTTTTGTTCGATAATGTGCATATATATATCCAAAAATCTCAGTTTACATTGGCGCGTTACGTGCAGTAATGTTTTGATTCCAAAACATCTGGTGATTTTGCAGAAATACTTATAATAAACATTGATAAAAGATACAACTGTTATTCACAGAATTAAAGATAGACTCTTCCTTAATGCAACCGCTGTGTCAGATTTCCAAAAAACGAATCTGAGAACGGCGCCCAGAGCCCAATCTTATTCATATTTTTTAAACTGCATTGTTGGTTAGGGGCTTGTAAGTAAGCATTTCACTGAAAGGTCTACACCTGTTGTATTCGGGCTAATAACTAATAACTAATAACATTTGATTTGATTTGATTTGAAATAGAGCTAACGCAAAATCCTATAGGAAACCCTGGTTCAGTCTGCTTTCCAACAGACACTGGGAGACAAATTCATCTTTCAGTAGGACAATAACCTAAAACACAAGGACAAATATACACTGGAGTTGCTTACCTAGACGACATTGAAATATTCAACAACCAGCTTGACAGAGCTTATAAATAGTCATGTGCAAATACTGTACAATCGAGCTGTGGAAAGATCTTAAAGCTTTACCCAGAACGACTCACAGCTGTAATTGCTGCCAAAGGTGATTCTAACATGTATTGATGCAGGGGTGTGAATACTTATATAAATTAGATATTTCTGAATTGAATTTTCAATGATGTTGCAAAATTGTCTAAAAACATGTTTTCACTTTGTCATTATGGGGTATTGTGTGTAGATGGGTGAGAAGAAAAATATATTTAATACATTTGAAATAAGGCTGTAAGAAAAAAATGTGGAAAAAATCAAGGGGTGTGAATATTTTCTCAAGGCACAGCATGGGCTATACTTGGTATGTAGGTTTCTCACATATGGGTGCACAATTTGCAACATGGGGGATGAGAATGGGCAGAATATATGCAAATTAAATACTGTCGGTTTTACTATAGTTAAAAAAGTGTAGTGTTTTTGCAGATTGTAGTGTTTTTGCAGACATTACTGTAGTATTTACCTCAGTGTTTTTTTGTGGATAATTCTAGACATTACTGTGTGCAGTATTTACCTCAGTATGTTTTTTAGTGTAAGTATAATTCTACAAAATGTGGGTTAGGGCTATCAATTAAACCATGTGGGTTAGGGCTATCAATAAACCATGTGGGTTAGGGATAACAATTAAACCATGTGGGTTAGGGCTATCAATTAAACCATGTGGGTTAGGGCTATCAATTAAGCCATGTGGGTAAGGGCTATCAATTAAACCATGTGGGTTAGGGCTATCAATTAAACCATGTGGGTTAGGGCTATCAATTAAACCATGTGGGTTAGTTTACCATGTGGGTTAGGGCTATCAATTAAACCATATAGTAAGTACTGTAAAATTAAACCATGTGGGTTAGTACACCATGTAGGGCTATTTTTGATGTGTTAGGGCTATCAATTAAACCATGTGGGTTAGGGATATCAATTAAACCATGTGGGTTAGGGATATCAATTAAGCCATGTGGGTTAGGGCTATCAAGAGTAACCACAAAAACACAAACCTTTCACCATCACAGACAAAAACCATGGGGTTAGGGATAGGTAAGGGCTATCAAAAACCATGTCTAAGGGCTATCAATTAAACCATGTGGGTTAGGGCTATCAATTAAACCATGGTTTATCAATTAAACCATGTGGGTTAGGGCAAATTAAACCATGTAGCAATTAAACCATGTGAGTTATATCAATTAAACCATGTGGGTTAGGGATATCAATTAAGCCAACTATCAATTAAACCATGTGGGTTACCATGTGGGTTAGGGCTATCAATTAAACACTATACAATTAAACCATGTGAGTTAGGGATATCAATTAAACCATGTGGGTTAGAACAGTTTAGGGCTAGTGCTTTAACCACAAAAACACAAACCTTTCACCATCACAGACAAAGGCAGGTAAGGTACAAATGTTTATGTGTGTCTATTTGGTACAAATGTCCTAATGTAGATCAGTGTTACCTAACACTAGAGTGAATCAGTTGCAGGCTTTTCACCATGTCTGTTTAGATTTGGCAATTCTGTAGATCCACCAGAGAATCAGCTGCTGTCTGCTAGCTTCTTCCTCTTCACAGCCTTCCTCAATCAAATCCCTTGCCTGGTCTCTGAGGAGGTGTTCTGAAGACAGCAGCATAATCTTCAGGAAGGTATGCCTGCATTGTCCTCATGTCCAGATCCTACTCTGATTTACTGACAGCTAGCAGGTAGATCCAGCCTGTGAATCTGTTGTATCAGGGGGAAGACGAGCCTGAAAATAAGCGATATGCAAGTGTTGAGCTGAGATAGTAGGGCAGCAGTCTCTCCATGAATCTGACAAAATGGGTTCTGTCATGTGGATGCCATTCAGTGTGTTTAGGGTTAGCATAATCTCGGTTAACCCAGAACTAAAGTCTCACGTAATTGGTCAGCTGCTCAAAATAATTATGGGTCCATACATGTTAAGAGATAGTTGAAATGCTAGAAAGAGCAGCATAAGGCTCCTGAGTGGCACAGTGGTCTAAGGCACTGCATCTCAGTGTAAGAGGGGTCAATATAATCCCTGGTTCAAATCCAGGCTGTATCATATCCGGCTATGATTGGAGAGTCCCATAGGCCGATACACAATTGGCCCAGCGTCGCCGTGGTAGGCCGTCATTGTAAATAAAAATGTGTTCTTAACTGACTTGCCTGGTTACATTTTTTTTGGGGGGGTCGTGATTTGTCCAAATAACCAGCGACCCTTCATTCAGGCCATAGCCCCACCAGTAAGCATACATTTTTTTAATGGCCTGTTATGCATGTAATTCTGGCATTAATTCGTGTCACATGTCAGTTTAGCAAACAATGTCAAAAATATATATCCTTGAGTCAATAGAGCAGCATACAAACATTGTCTCCTTCTTTGAGTAAGGCAGCTCCAGAATACAGCCGTATCTGTGGTGGTGGGAGGGGGGCAGCGAAAGCACAGAGCGTGGCCGCCCTGTTCAAGTGAGAACAGCACAACAGCGGTAAGTCCAAAAATAAGTTTGTATATTGCTGCATAAGTGATGTAATATGCCAGGGAGTGGGGTAAAAAAGTGGGGCAAAAAAGTATTTAGTCAGACAGCAATTGTGCAAGTTCTCCCACTTAAAAATATGAGAGAGGCCTCTAATTTTCATCATAAGTACACTTCAACTATGACAGAAAATCACATTGTAGGATTGTTAATTAATTTATTTGCAAATTATGGTGGAAAATAAGTATTTGGTCAATAACAAAAGTTTTTCTTAATACTTTGTTATATACCCTTTGTTGGCAATGACAGAGGTCAAACGTTTTCTGTAAGTCTTCACAAGGTTTTCACACACTGTTGCTGGAATTTTGGCCCATTCCTCCATACAGATCTCCTCTAGAGCAGTGATGTTTTGGGGCTGTTGCTGGGCAACACGGACTTTCAACTCCCTCCAAAGATGTTCTATGGGGTTGAGATCTGGAGACTGGCTAGGCCACTCCAGGACCTTGAAGCCACTCCTTCATTGCCCGGGCGGTGTGTTTGGGATCATTGTCATGCTGAAAGACCCAGCCACGTTTCATCTTCAATGCCCTTGCTGATGGAAGGAGGTTTTCACTCAAAATCTCACGATACATGGCCCCAATCATTCTTTCCTTTACACGGATCAGTCGTCCTCGTCCCTTTGCAGAAAAACAGCCTCAAAGCATGATGTTTCCACCCCCATGCTTCACAGTAGGTATGGTGTTCTTTGGATGCAACTCAGCATTCTTTGTCCTCCAAACACGACGAGTTGAGTTTTTACCAAAAAGTTATATTTTGGTTTCATCTGACCATATGACATTCTCCCAATCTTCTTCTGGTTCATCCAAATGCTCTCTAACAAACTTCAGACGGGCCTGGACATGTACTGGCTTAAGCAGGGGGACACGTCTGGCACTGCAGGATTTGAGTCCCTGGCGGCGTAGTGTGTTACTGATGGTAGGCTTTGTTACTTTGGTCCCAGCTCTCTGCAGGTCATTCACTAGGTGATCATTTTGACCCCACGGGGTGAGATCTTGCGTGTAGCCCCAGATCGAGGGAGATTATCAGTGGTCTTGTATGTCTTCCATTTCCTAATAATTGCTCCCACAGTTGATTTCTTCAAACCAAGCTGCTTACCTATTGCAGATTCAGTCTTCCCAGCCTGGTGCAGGTCTACAATTTTGTTTCTGGTGTCCTTTGACAGCTCTTTGGTCTTGGCCATAGTGGAGTTTGGAGTGTGACTGTTTGAGGTTGTGGACAGGTGTCTTTTATACTGATAACAAGTTCAAACAGGTGCCATTAATACAGTTAACGAGTGGAGGACAGAGGAGCCTCTTAAAGAAGAAGTTACAGGTCTGTGAGAGCCATAAATCTTGCTTGTTTGTAGGTGACCAAATACTTATTTTCCACCATAATTTGCAAATAAATTCATTAAAAATCCTACAATGTGATTTTCTGGACTTTTTTAATCATTTTGTCTGTCATAGTTGAAGTGTACCTATGATGAAAATTACAGGCCTCTCTCATCTTTTTAAGTGGGAGAACTTGCGCAATTGGTGGCTGACTGAATACTTTTTTGCCCCACTGTATACTGTTAGTAGCCTATGTGTTTCACCCTAAAAATGTGGTCCCTCTCTCTCTCCCACAGAACTTAGCCTACCATTCTGACTTTAGAGATTCCCATTTAGAAATTCAGAGATTCACTTGGTACTGCACATGTAGCCTATAGCCTGTTACAGAGAAATGTCATCATTGAATATTGTAAAAGCTTTCATTGTCTACTTATGCGCCGCCGTTAATTAGCCTACGGTTCTGATTTGGTGTACAGGAGAATACTGTAAGAACAGCCCATGTTCTGAATTCTGTCACTGTCCATTTCAAAAGTGCAGAACATAGAGGCATATAGGCTACGTCCATCTCAGTTCGCTCATGTCTTAATCTACATTACGGCTTCCCTCTTATCCGCTCCTCGTTCCCTTACACCATGGTTAGTTTATACATCTCCATTGTTATTTTGCTTATATAGGTCTATCTCATTATCTTAGTCATCATTTTAGGCAAAGTTACAATTATGCATTTCATTGTTTTGCTGACTTTGTGTATTACAATTAGCCCATGTGCCTTTCTCCACGAGGATAAATAATGTATATAATGTTGTTGGGTCTGTAACCGTGAGGAGATACTATATAATGTTGTTGGGTCTGTAACCGTGAAGAGGAGATACTATATAATGTTGTTGTCTCTGTAACCGTGAGGAGATACTATATAATGTTGTTGTCTCTGTAACCGTGAGGAGATACTATATAATGTTGTTGGGTCTGTAACCGTGAGGAGATACTATATAATGTTGTTGGGTCTGTAACCGTGAGGAGGAGATACTATATAATGTTGTTGTCTCTGTAACCGTGAGGAGATACTATATAATGTTGTTGTCTCTGTAACCGTGAGGAGATACTATATAATGTTGTTGGGTCTGTAACCGTGAGGAGGAGATACTATATAATGTTGTTGGGTCTGTAACCATGAGGAGATACTATATAATGTTGTTGGGTCTGTAACCGTGAGGAGATACTATATAATGTTGTTGTCTCTGTAACCGTGAGGAGATACTATATAATGTTGTTGGGTCTGTAACCATGAGGAGATACTATATAATGTTGTTGGGTCTGTAACCATGAGGAGATACTATATAATGTTGTTGTCTCTGTAACCGTGAGGAGGAGATACTATATAATGTTGTTGGGTCTGTAACCATGAGGAGATACTATATAATGTTGTTGTCTCTGTAACCGTGAGGAGATACTATATAATGTTGTTGGGTCTGTAACCGTGAGGAGGAGATACTATATAATGTTGTTGGGTCTGTAACCATGAGGATATACTATATAATGTTGTTGGGTCTGTAACCATGAGGAGATACTATATAATGTTGTTGTCTCTGTAACCGTGAGGAGATACTATATAATGTTGTTGGGTCTGTAACCATGAGGAGATACTATATAATGTTGTTGGGTCTGTAACCATGAGGAGATACTATATAATGTTGTTGTCTCTGTAACCGTGAGGAGGAGATACTATATAATGTTGTTGGGTCTGTAACCATGAGGAGATACTATATAATGTTGTTGGGTCTGTAACCATGAGGAGATACTATATAATGTTGTTGGGTCTGTAACCATGAGGAGATACTATATAATGTTGTTGGGTCTGTAACCGTGAGGAGGAGATACTATATAATGTTGTTGGGTCTGTAACCGTGAGGAGGAGATACTATATAATGTTGTTGGGTCTGTAACCGTGAGGAGGAGATACTATATAATGTTGTTGGGTCTGTAACCGTGAGGAGGAGATACTATATAATGTTGTTGGGTCTGTAACCATGAGGAGATACTATATAATGTTGTTGGGTCTGTAACCATGAGGAGATACTATATAATGTTGTTGGGTCTGTAACCGTGAGGAGGAGATACTATATAATGTTGTTGGGTCTGTAACCGTGAGGAGGAGATACTATATAATGTTGTTGGGTCTGTAACCGTGAGGAGATACTATATAATGTTGTTGGGTCTGTAACCGTGAGGAGATACTATATAATGTTGTTGGGTCTGTAACCATGAGGAGGAGATACTATATAATGTTGTTGGGTCTGTAACCGTGAAGAGGAGATACTATATAATGTTGTTGGGTCTGGAACCGTGAGGAGATACTATATAATGTTGTTGTCTCTGTAACCGTGAGGAGATACTATATAATGTTGTTGTCTCTGTAACCGTGAAGAGGAGATACTATATAATGTTGTTGGGTCTGTAACCGTGAGGAGGAGATACTATATAATGTTGTTGGGTCTGTAACCGTGAGGAGGAGATACTATATAATGTTGTTGGGTCTGTAACCGTGAGGAGATACTATATAATGTTGTTGGGTCTGTAACCGTGAGGAGATACTATATAATGTTGTTGTCTCTGTAACCGTGAAGAGGAGATACTATATAATGTTGTTGGGTCTATAACCATGAGGAGGGGATACTATATAATGTTGTTGGGTCTGTAACCGTGAGGAGGAGATACTATATAATGTTGTTGGGTCTGTAACCGTGAAGAGGAGATACTATATAATGTTGTTGGGTCTGGAACCATGTTTACCAGAGACAATCTCTTCCCATTTGTTTATCAAAAAGATTCAGTAATAATAATTTCTGTTCATACTGTGAGGATTGTTTTATTTGTGCAATGCGCTGTCTGTGCCTCAGTATATTGTCTATAAAAGGGGATCCTCGTGAAAAAGGGGATCCTTCCTTTTTAGACCCCATAATAAAATACTTTAAATGGTAAGCTAACACCTCTCTCCCATCTTGCTGAATTTATCTGAACTAACATCTATCTGAATTTCTGTCGCTGGCCATTTCAGAAGAGCTGAATGTATAGGCCTACCTCTTCGCAGCTCGTTTGCTTGCTCTTGTTATATTTAGAGCTAAGTGTTAATGATAAGAACAATCACTATGAATTTACTGAACATAAAAGTAAAAATGTTTGTGTATTGTTCAAAAGACAAATCTCATGTCGGCATTCATTATTATTGAAGGAGAATGTGGTTCTTATCGAGTTACACAAATCCACAAGGAGTCATTTGAAACCATATTTATGTAAGCAACTCAGCCATATCAGCTTCTTATTTATTTTTTAAAGCAGTAAATGAGGCTGAATGAGCTGTTTTGCTGCCAGACAAGGCTCTGCTGATATCCAGGTGTAGCGGTGGTAAGGATTCACTCCATTGTGCTGAAAAGAAAACTCTGCTGTTGGGACAGCTTTATATAGGTCCTAACAGTTTGTGGTCACCGATTGTCACCGGTATAGTGCAATAAATGTATTGTTTAGTGTTGTGTTGTGTATTGGCTTCGCTAGCATGTATCTAAAAAAAAAATGGTTAAGTTTGCCCCACCAACATTTACATGCGAAATCACCACTGGTGACGAAATATCCAAACACCAGAACTACTGCTGCTGTTGTCATACACATACTATTCAGTCATTGACAGATTCTCTCGGTTTGCACGCAGAATCTTTCCACGAGAGATTAGGGTTAGTATTGATGTAGTCTTTTTTATTTACCTTTATTTAATCAGGGGAGACCAGGGTCTCCATTTCAATGGCGCCCTGAGGACATCACATAAAATAAAAGATACAATAACAACTACATTACATTAGAACTTCACAAACATCACAGGCATCATAATTAAAGTCAATCAAAACAATTGCACACCTCGGTGAACTCATTTATCATCAGGGTTTTAATCTGCCCTAGTGGCACCAGGGAATCCAAAATGTAATGAATTTTGTAAGTGATTCCAAAAATGTGGAGCGTTTCATTCTGAACAGAACCACTATTTATTCTGTTTCGTTCAGCTGTTCTGACCAGCTAAATAAAGTTCTGAACCGGTTCGAACCCCCAAAAAGTACTGTTTTATAATTGTTCCTTTCTGTTCCTTTTTAACCTGTGAAATGAATTTTTAAAATGTGAAGTAAACTCACACATCGCCTTGGCGCTTTGCCGGTGGGGAGAGAGTAAGAGGGGGTTGTGGAGGAGGCTTGAACCGCTGGGCATCTTGTTATGACATACGTTATCTGAATTATTTCCACAGAATTGTACCTAGGAGGAGCAGCTTCTATGGGGGAACTTTGAATGTCCTTTTGAACTAGCTAGCTAACAGGCTTGTGTGTGCATAGCGGCACGAGAATCTAAAGCACGTCTTACTGTACCTATTTGTAGTTAATAAATCCAACGTGAAAACGTGATAACTAGCCTATAGTATCCTTAACTAGCATTGAAAAAGTTAACCCATTCCTTTCTAGCTAATGAAAAATATATCCCCATCTTCTGAATCACACTTGAAACGTCAGTACAGTAGCCTATGCTTTGGATGTGGGAGGGCAGGTAGCCTACACAGTCACACACACTGGCAAAGTAGTTTGCAGGCAGACACTGGAATAGGTTTCTGAGTGACTGAGTGAGGGCTTTGCATAGGCGCTTTGTTGCGTTTTTTTTTGTGGAGCTATAAAAAATGTCTGGAATGTAAAATAATGTTATTAACCGGTTCCCATGCTTTTAAAAATAACGGTTCTATTCCGGAACAGTTATGGATCATTTTTTGTTCCCGGTTCCATCTTTGTTCCTTGAAAAATGTTGTTATTTTCCGGTTCTCGGTTCTGCTCCCTGAACCAGTTCCAGCCACTGGTTTAAACTAAAAGCGAATTTACCTAGTTCTGTGTGGATCATAGACCTAAATGAGAACTAACAGAACTCATTCTATTTCTATGGTATGGACCTGTGTGATGTAGTGCAGTAACCAGATACAATAGCTTGAATTGTACTCCACTACATACAGTATCTGGTTTGAAGTTGTTAAATATAAAGTAGCATCCTTTCCTGGTTGATACTAACTAGACTAGGGCCTGCATCCCAAATGGCACCTTATTCTCTATATAGTGCACTACTTTTGACCAGGGCCCATAGAACTCAAATGTAGTGCACTATGTAGGGAATAGGGTGCCATTTGGGAAGTGGGAGTTTGAGTTCATCTACATGCAGCCTGTGCGCTTGAACAATTAACCCTTAGTCAGTTTGATCAGGCAAATTGTTCAAATGAATACACATTTGATTACGTGTCATCCTCGTGAAATGGCTGCAATTTGCCACACATTAGATCGCATGGTCCCTGATAAAACAGAGGAATTAAACACTGAGCATTACAGTGTTCTATTCTAGACATATTGGAAGCCAGGAAAACAACCTGGGGAATACATTAATTATCCTACAGAAACCACACACACACACACACATACACACACACACACACACACACACACACACACACACACACACACACACACACACACACTCTCTCTCTCTCTCTGAAGCCCTAGTAAAGAATGGGTCTATACAATGTACCAGAACACAAGCTGTTACTCTGATTAGCTCTGTTAGAAGGTCATAAAATGTTCATGAGGTCATATGGCATTATATTATACAGACATGCTATAAGAGCCAAAATTATATTTTGTGATGAGCTGAAATTAAACTAGAGTGTTCTCTACCACTAATTTCCGTGTCCCCTCTTCAGAAACGCACACAGCCATGCACATTTACACACACACATATTTACAGGCACAAACACACACACAATGTACAATAGTTTATAGGTATGGATCCGGCAGTGAAACAATAGCAAGATGAATAACATTACACACTTGCTTGTCTGGTGTTAAAATAGAGCTACAGTACTACTGACTAAACCTCACATCTTCAGCAGGTGACATTTTCACACTAGGTCCACAAACACACACACACACACACAGGATTGTATTTTTGATTTGTATCACTGGCTACATATACAGCCTGGGGGTTGAAACATCAACACCTTTATTTTCTGCATCATTAGTCCTCATGGTTTTTAATATCTATAGATGTGTGCAGAGTGTTTTTTCCCCCATCAGTTAAATATCATCAGCTTATTAGATGATGTCAGTTTTAATCAGCCGGCTGATGCATCTTTTTCTATTGTATGGTCACATCAACAGTCTGTGATAGGTGCAGTGATGTGTTGTTTTACAGGGTCAGCCCCTGGAGCAAATTAGGGTCAAGTGCCTTGCTCAAGGGCACATCGGTAGATGTGTCACCTTCACGGCTCAGGTATACAAACTAGCAACCTTTCAGTTACTGGCGCAATGCTCCAACTGATAGGCTACCTGCCACCCATCACAGGACAAGGTACTGTATAAAGAAAGGCCTTGCTATGTCTCTACACACAAACAGGTTTACATACACACACACGCATTTGCACATACACGTTTACAGACATGCACACTTTCTCTGGCTGTTGATTTAGGCATTAGGAGAAATAACAAAACCATTTATCTGAATACTGCAGAGAAAATGCAACACACACAGAGAGAGAGAGAGAGAGAAAGAGAGAGAGAGAGAGGGAGAGAGAGAGAGAGAGAGAGAGAGAGAGAGAGAGAGAGGGAGAGAGAGAGAAAGAGAGAGAGAAAGAGAGAGAGAGAGAGAGGGAGAAAGAGAGAGAGAGAGAGAGGGAGAGAGAGAGAGAGAGAGAGAGAGAGAGAGAGAGAGGGAGAGGGAGAGAGAGAGAGAGAGAGAGAGAGAGAGAGAGAAAAGCATGCCTCTGGGCAAAGTAATCACCTGTATGCTGTAATCACAGGCACTCAGGTTAATTTATGTCTCTTGACTCAGACAACCACAACAACAACATCCACAACAACAACAACCCCAACCACCACAAGCACAACAACAGTAATGGATATGTACAGTAGTATCTTGAATGAAGTGGGCTGCTGAGATGGACATGTTTATTGGGTATTATACTGAAGTAAAGCTGGACTACTGACGTCTCGTGTCTTCTGCTCTCGCCGCCACCTTGGGGGCTTTCTTTACATTCTAGAGGACGAAAAAAGAGAAACACAAGGGATGCATTAAGAGACAGTTGGCTTAATAACATCATGTTTAAAACGCGCCACTCCACCTGCATGCTATATAGAGGGGCTGGGTTCATATACTGGAGTGTGGTTTGAAGATGAGGGTGGTGTGTGTGTGTGCGTGCGTTTGAGGTATATAATGTCAGATTACATTCGAGTGTGAAGGGGCGGTCTGAGATGCACTCTGTGATAAATTATAGATGAACCTAATCTCCGCATGTCTTGTGGCCCTCTTGACGTTTCACCAGGAGGAAAATACATCAGCTAGCTCCGGTTCGTAGACAAGCCTGACAAGTTGTGCATTTAGTTCATATTTCTGTCATAATTTATGTAACTCAAATCTGGTTTGTGAGTTGCATCAAACTAGCAGTGGGATGTGATTATAAGGAGAGGAAGTGAGGGTCAACAGCAGGAGCTGGTTAGCACACTCCACAGTCCAGCCCCAAACGGGACCCTATCCCCTGTATAGTGCACTACTTTGACCAGGGTCCATAGGGCTCTGGTCAAAAGTAGTGCACTACATAGAAATATGGTGCCATTTGAGATGCTGTTTCAACACACACAACAGGGACCTATCCCTTCTCTCAGAACCAACGACAACTACCCAAATAAGCAGATTTTCCTTTAAACCTTTGCCTTTTTTAGGTGGTCAAACACCAATGTGACAAAATGTTGTTTTGGTGTAACTGATTAAATCTTTCCCCAGTGACATTTCATGCTTTGGAATGATTCTCAAGAAGATGCAGATCAAGCAGGGGTTGTTGGTAACTCAACATTCTTAGATGCAGATAAAAACAATACAGGATATGTCTTAGTAGTTCAACTGATGCCACAACCAACCCTCAGTAGAGAGAGAGAGAGAGAGAGAGAGAGAGAGAGAGAGAGAGAGAGAGAGAGAGAGAGAGAGAGAGAGAGAGAGAGAGAGAGAGAGAGAGAGAGAGAGAGCATGTGTGCAGATTACGACATGCCATGATGACTGATCACACATTTTTGCCTTGAATCACCACTCTGCTTTATGACTGGTAGCAGCAGGCTGCCTGGGTCACTGTACATCACTGGCGCATTGCTCACAATGCAGCCAATAACTTGTTGTATTTGTATTTATTAGGGATCCCCGTTAACTCCTGCCACTCTTTTGAAGGAGAGGGGGCCTTTAAAAGTAGCTAAATAGCTAAATACAGTACCGCGGACCAGCAGAGAGGAACCAGCGGAGTTAAAGTGTCATTGGGTGTACGGTATAAAAGATGATATGATCTGCTGTGTTTTTGTGTCCACTGAGAAAGAGACTAGCTACCCGTACATTGAGAATGTTGTGAATGAGAGGGAGGTGTGTGTCTGGCCACTGTTGTTGTGATCAGAATATTACAGTAAAGGTAGAGTAGAACATATTTTTCATCAAGTAGCCTGTGTGTGGTTTGTGTGTGTGACAAGTGTCACACCCTGATGTTCCACCTGTCTTGTGCTTGTCTCCACCCCCCACCAGGTGTCTCCCATTTGTTCCCATTACCCCATGTGTATTTATACCGGTGGTATAAATGTTTGTCTGTCGCCAAACAGACAGACAGAGACAGACAGACAGACAGACAGACAGACAGACAGACAGACAGACAGACAGACAGACAGACAGACAGACAGACAGACAGACAGACAGACAGACAGACAGACAGACACTACAGATTACAGGCAGACTACAGACAAACTACGTACAGAGACTACAGAGTACAGGCAGACTATATGCAGACCAACTGCAGACTACAGTGTTGAGGTGGCTGAATAATGAGTGCTGTAGTTGACTACAGCGTTAAGGTGTGTGAATAATGAGTGCTGTAGTAGACTACAGCGTTAAGGTGTGTGAATAATGAGTGCTGTAGTAGACTACAGTGTTGAGGTGTATATGCATTTATTATGGATACCCATTAGTTCCTGCCAAGGCAGCAGCTACTCTTCCTGGGGACCAGCAACAACGAAGGCAGTAATATACATTATAATACACTTTTTAAACATTAAAAATACATTTTACAGCAGATTTCACAATACATTAAGTGTGTGCCCTCATGCCACTACAACACACAATCCAAGTGTACATGTGTGTATAGTGTGTATGTTATATGTGTTTGTATGTGTGTGTCTGTACCTGTGTGTGTGACACTTCACAGTCCTCGCTGTTCCATAACATGTATTTTTATCTGTTTTTTAAAAATCAGATTTGACTACTTGCTTGAGTTACTTGATGTGGAATAGAGTTCCATGTAGCCATGGCTCTATGTAGTACTGTGCGCCTCCCAAATTCAGTTCTGGACTTGGGGACTGTGAAGACACCTCTGGTGGCATGTTTTGTGGGGTATGCATTGGTGTCCGAGCTGTGTTCTAGTAATTTAAATAGACACCTCGGTGCGTTCAGCATGTAAATAATTCTTACAAAAACAAGTAGTGATGAAGTCAATCTCTCCTCTACTTTGAGCGATGAGAGATTGACATGCACATTATTAATGTTAGCTTTACATGTACATTTAAGGGCCAGCCGTGCTGTTCTGGGCCAGTTTTAATTTTCCCAAGTTCTTTGTGGCACCTGACCACATGACTGGGCAGTAGTCCAGGTGCAACAAAACTAGGACCTGTAGGACCTACCTTGTTGATATTGTTGTTAAGAAGGCAGACCTCTACCCATCTTAGCTACTGTTGCATCAATATGTTTTGACCATAACAGTTTACAATCCAGGGTTACTCCATGCAGTTTAGTCTCCTCAACTTGCTCAATTTCCATATTATTCATTACAATATTTAGTTGAGGTTTAGGGTTTAGTGAATGATTTGTCACAAATACAATGCTTTTATTTATTGTTTATATTTAGAACTAACTTATTTCTTGCCACCCATTCTGAAACTAACTGCAGCTCTTTCTTAAGTGTTGCAGTGATTTCACTCACTGTAGTAGCTGACAAGTATAGTATTGAATCATTCGCATACATAGACTCACAGGCTTAAAACTCAGAACCAAGTGTCAGGTCATGAGTTAAGATTGAAAAAAGTAAGGGGCCTAGACAGCTGCCCTGGGGAATGCCGGATTATGTTGGAGAGGCTACCATTAAATAACACCCTCTGTGTTCTGTTAGACAGGTAACTCTCAAACCACAGTATAGTGTAAAGTGTAAAGCCATAACATATACGTTTTTCCAGCAGCATACTATGATCAATAATGTCAAAAGATGCACTGAAGTCTAACAAAACAGATTCCACAATCTTTTTATAAGCTTAGCAGGTTTCAAAGCTATCTATAAAAGTTATGCCAACAGAGTGGCAGAAGTCTTTGAGCAAGATTTAAAGTGCTAAGAGCCTGCTGAACCTTTTGCAGCCACAAGAGCCTTTTAGGGTGTTGATCAGAACAATAAAATCATGATTTACATTTTTTTATGTCATTTCATACCACATGCACTACAGTAGCAGCAGCAGCTACGAAATCCTTCACCATAGCCCCCGGGTAGCACAGAGTCTTTGCTCCAGGAACCAAGGTGTGCCTCACCATGGAACGACCAATGATGATGGCTGGAGGAAGGTGAGTGGCCGTGGACGTCCGGCCTTTTCTGAACCTCCTTGAGGACAGCCTGATCCAGGCTATATCACATCAGGCTGTGATTGGGAGTCCCATAGAGCAGCACACAACTGGCCCAGTGTCGTCCGGGTTTGGCCGGGGTTGGTCGTCATTGTGAATAAGTTATTTAACTGACTTGCCTAGTTAAATAAAGGTGAAATAAAAAATACAATAAAAAAAGGACCAACGGGAGATGGGGGACAGAGAACCCACATCCTCAATAGAAGCCCTCTGAGCTGGAGAATGATGTGCGAGGGAGCTCATGAAGTACGGGCCTGTGGTAGAGACCCCCTGAGCTGGGGGTGAGTAATGAGTGCTGTAGTATACTTCAGTGAGTAAGTGCTTCATGAACACTAGAGTTAATTCTCTGATCCAGTTGGAGGGACCCAGAGGAATAGAGCCTGAGCCTGCAGGCTGGATGGACACACACACACACACACACACACACCAGAAGGCTCCAGGGCTGTAGCTTGCAGCCTGCCGGTGACAGTGCCTGAGGTTGATTAAAGTTAACCTTGAGCTTCAGAGAGAGCCTGGAGAGCAGCTAAACTGAGCCGACGGGATGGGAACCAGAAAACACAGCGAGATGGACGAGAGATAATTGCGGTGGAAAAGACTAAAGGAAATCAATGAGGAACGGATCGATGGCTATTTGATTTTGTATTGCTAATTTCTGAAGAGAGCGACAATTGATCCGGCATCCCCTCTCTGTATCGGCATATCTCACGTTATTACTTAAGAAGAAATGCACTGTTGACTGATGGATAAAGCAGCCGATACCATTAAATCTAAATAAATGATTGTGATGAGGAGAAAATGGGGCTTTATGTTAACCTTGCTCTCCCTGTTGTAAATTCTCTTCATGGATGGTAAGGCTGTGTGAGGGTAGAGTAGGTAAACAGCTTACAGTTGAATGTCCATTTGAGAGGGATATATAACAGTAAAGCCATTTCCATCACTATTGACAATGCTGAAGATACTTCCTCTCAGCTTACAATGCACTTCCCCTGAAAATCTATTTCACAAAGATATTGTTACTGAATTAAAAGTTTTTCTCTGACACAGATGTGATGTGTTTCTTGCTCTGAACAAATGATCCATCCCAAATGACACCCTATTCCCTTTATAGAGCACTACTTTGAAGTGCACTACAGGTGCGCAACTTTGGTTTTAGAAGTGGGGGGGCATATATTATCATTTTTATTTTGTATATATCCACACCATTGCCTCATATCACATTACAATGATACAGTGCCTTGCAAAAATATTCATCCCCCATGGCGTTTTTCCTATTTTGTTGCATTACAACCTGTAATCTAAATAGATATTTATTGGGATTTTATGTAATGGACATACACAAAATTGAACAAATTGGTGAAGTGAAATGAAAAAAATTACTTGTTTAAGAAGAAAATACAAAAATTAAAAACAGAAAAGTGGTGCGTGCATATGTATTCACCCCCTTTACATATGTATTCACCCCCTTTACATATGTATTCACCCCCTTTACATATGTATTCACCCCCTTTACATATGTATTCACCCCCTTTACATATGTATTCACCCCATATGTATTCACCCCTTTACATATGTATTCACCCCATTTACATATGTATTCACCCCCTTTACATATGTATTCACCCCCTTTGCTATGAAGCCCCTAAATAAGATCTGGTGCAACCAATTACCTTCAGAAGTCACATAGTTTATCAAATAAAGTCCACCTGTGTGCAATCTAAGTGTCACATGATCTGTCACACGATCTCAGTATATATACACCTGTTCTGAAGGCCCCAGAGTCAGCAACACCACTAAGCAAGGGGCACCACCAAGCAAGCGGCACCATGAAGTCCAAGGAGCTCTCCAAACAGGTCAGGGACAAAGTTGAGGAGAAGTACAGATCAGGGTTGGGTTATAAAGCACCATTAAATCCATTATTTAAAAAATTGAAAAAACATGGCACCACAACAAACCTGCCAAGAGAGGGCCGCCAACCAAAACTCACGGACCAGGCAAGGAGGGCATTAATCAGAGAGGCAACAAAGAGACCAAAGATAATCCTGAAGGAGCTGTATAGCGCCACAGCGGAGATTGGAGTATCTGTCCATAGGACCACTTTAAGCCATACACTCCATGGAGCTGGGCATTACAGACGAGTGGCTAGAAAAAAAGACATTGCTTATTAAAATGTTTGCCAAAAGGCATTTGGGAGACTCCCCAAACATATTGAAGAAGGTACTCTGGTCAGATGAGACAAAAATGTATATTTTTGGCCATAAAGGAAAGCGCTATGTCTGGCGCAAACCCAACACCTCTCATCACCCCGATAACACCATCCCCACAGTGAAGCATGGTGGTGGCTGCATCATGCTGTAGGTATGTTTTTCATCGGCAGGGACTGGGAAACTGGTCAGAATTGAAGGAATGGTGGATGGAGCTAAATACAGGGAAATTATTGAGGGAAACCTGTTTCAGTCTTCCAGAGATTTGAGACTGGGACGGGGTTTACCTTCCAGCAGGACAATGACCCTAAGCATACTGATAAAGCAACACTCAAGTGGTTTAAAGGGAAACATTCAATTGTCTTGGAATGGCCTAGTCAATGCCCAGACCTCAATCCAATTCAGAATCTGTGGATTGCTGTACACAAGCGGAACCCATCCAACTTGAAGGAGCTGGAGCAAAAATCCCAGTGGCTAGATGTGCCAAGCTTATAGAGACATACCCAAGAGACTTGCAGCTGTAATTGCTGCAAAAGGTGGCTCTACAAAGTATTGACTTTCGGTGAATAGTTATGCACGCTCAAGTTTTCAGTTTTTTTGTATTATTTCTTGATTGCTTCAAAATAAAAAATATTTATCTTCAATATTATCTTCAAGGTGGTAGGCATGTTGTGTAAATCAAATTATAAAAACACCCCCAAAATCTATTTTAATTCTAGGTTGTAAGGCAACAAAATAGGAAAAAAGCCAAAGTAAAACTGGTGTGGACAAAAATGTCACCCCCCGCCCCCAGTGTAAGTTGTACCCCTGGTGCACTATATAGGGGAATATTGTTGTGCCATTTGAGTTGCGGACACCACTGTGTTTTGAGTCCCTATCACTCACCTTGCCATTACTCATTGAAGTGTTCACGTACCTGTGGCTCAGTCTTGCCATGTGTCTGTAGGGGCTCTGTGTCTCTGGTAGGTGTGATGGGGCTGGTCCCTACGGGGGAGTGGGTGAGGGTTCGGGTGACTCGACCCGTTTCTGGGGGCCCGGCCTGGGGTGCTGGCTGCTCAGGAAAGGCACTGGTCAGTCTGGTCGAGGCCTACAGTACAAGAAAGTACATCACCAGTCAAGATACATCGCTCTAATAAAGATAGATGAGGTTGTTGTTTGGGATATTGTATTGTCTTAGTTTCTGTCCTATGATGTTTGAAAATAAAAAAGTCTAATTAAATCTTAAAAGTATAAAAGTATAGAAATAGTTTAAACAAATAGGATACCAATGGAACCGGACACAAATGCCTCCACATAAAGCTTCCAACAACGGAGGACACAGAGCCCAGGGAGTCACTCCCTACATAAAGATGCTGAGTAAAAAATAAATGTTCTTGTTTCTTCCCACTGATAAAACAGCTACGGTTGGCATTCTGTCTATGGCCTCTATGTGGAACTAACAAATCCATCTAGTTCATTGCAACGGCCAGGGTCTGTGAAGCAAAGACGTGTCCCGAATGGCATCCTATTCCCAACATTGACCAGAGCCGTATGGGCCATGGTCAAAAGTAGTGCACTATATAGGGAATAGGGTGCTTTTTGGGATGTAGCCACTGACTGCACCACATGGCTGTCCCTTGGGGAGGGGACAGGGACGATGGGGACAATGGGAGTGAGTGTGTGTGGTGCAACCTGGTCTGAGAGCATTTCATATTATTCTGTACGTAAATCCAAGACAATCCATTTAGTATCATGTGTTACAAATTACAATTCGTATGATATGTTACGAGTTTCCAAAATGTATGATATGTTACAAATTCAAATATGTTGTGGCTAACGTTATCTAGGTAGCTAGGTGCTAACGTTAGCTAGCTTGCTAATGTTACCCAGGCTAGGTGTTACCGTTAGCATTTAGGGTTAAGGTTATGTTCAGGAATTGGGTTAAAGGGCTAGGGGAAGGGTTAGCTTAACTTCTTGGCGCACCCATCCCGTTAGTGGGATCATTTTCGTCAACATCCGCTGAATTGCAGAGCGCCAAATTCAAATTAAATTACTAAAAATATTTAATTTTCATGAAATCACAAGTGCAATATAGCAAGACAAAGTTTAGCTTGTTGTTAATCCACCTGGCGTGTCAGATTTCAAAAAAATCTTTACAGCGAAAGCAAACAAAGCGTTTATGTGAGGACATCTCTCTCAACAGACAAAACATTACAAACAGCTAGCAGCAAAGTAGATTGGTCACGAAAGTCAGAAAAGCAATCAAATTAATCGCTTACCTTTGATGATCTTCGGATGTTTGCACTCACGAGACTCCCAGTTACACAATAAATGTTCCTTTAGTTCGATAAAGATAATTTTACATCCAAAAACCTCCATTTGGTTGGCGCGTTTTGTTTAGTAATCCACAGGCTCGTGCAGGTCATGACGGGCAGAAGAAAATTCCAAATAGTATCCGGAAAGTTCGTAGAAACATGTCAAACGTTTTTTATAATCAATCCACAGGTTGTTTTTACAATAAATAATCGATAATATTTCAACCGGACCGTAGCTTTTTCAATAGGAGAGAGAGTGAAAATGTCTGCTCCAAGCTGTTGCGCATGCAAAACTCTGGTGACACCAAGCCATCCACTGACACGATGAGATCGTTCTCGCTCATTTTTCAGAATAAAAGGCTGAAACTATGTCTAAAGACTGTTCACACCGTGTGGAATCCATAGGGAAAGGAATCTGGTTGATATCCCTTTAAATGGAGGGAAGGCATGCAATGGAACAGGGAGTTTTCAAAATAAGAGGCACTTCCGGGTTGGATTTTCCTCAGGTTTTCGCCTGCAATATCAGTTCTGTTATACTCACAGACAATATTTTGACAGTTTTGGAAACTTTAGAGCGTTTTTCATCCTAATCTGATTCTAATTATATGCATATTCTAGCTTCTGGGCCTGAGAAATAGGCAGTTTCATTTGGGTACGTTTTTTCATCCAAACATCAAAATACTGCCTCCTACACTCAACAGGTTAAAGGGTTTTAAGGTTAGGCTTAATGTTAGCTAATATGCTAACTAGTAGCAAAGTATCTTAAAAGTAGTAAGTAGTTGAAAAGTTGCTAATTGGCTAAAATGCAAAATCTGTTTATGATGAGATTCGAATATGCAACCTTTGGGCTTCAAGACATAAGTTTACCTACACTAGCCCCGACCAACCACCCGTCTTTCACTTTTTTGCCTTAAGTAACCATACCAAACGTAACATATCATACTAATTTGAGTGTCCTGAATTTATATTTACTATGTTACGTCTAATCTATGAGACCAGGCTGTGTGGTGTGGTGTGTCTGTGTTTGTGTGCGTGTGTGTGCACACAATAAGACTGACCTTCTTGGAGCTGGCTGACTTCGGTACTATAGAGCAGAACGTTTCACCTCCACCACTGTCTTGCTGAGGAGACAACGCCATGATGACATCACATTGCTCCTCCACCACCTTGGCCTCCACCTGCCAGGGTCCAACCTCTGATGTTACTATCTCACATGTTCAGAAGAACACACACTTTACAGTAGGCAAATGTCTCTCTAAAGTCTAGTCTATTTGCTTGGAATTTAAAAGTAGCCCCTATAATTTCACCCAGCTGTTTATTTCTCTTTCCTATATTTACTGTGTTTAAATGTTCATATCTCTGGGGGTCCATCCATGGACACGTTCCAAATGGCACCTTTATCTCTATGCGCCCTGATCAGAAATAGTGCAATAAATAGGTAATAGGGTGCCGTTTGGGATGCACACCATGTTACCTGGTCGATTGGCAGGTCCACTGTTAGTTGTCCATCCTCTTGTATCTCTGCCACCCCGACCGTCTCCCTCCTCCTTGATTTGGCTTTGAACACACTGTCCTCTGAGGAGAGACCAACCAGACCATTAATCACCATTAGTCCTTCTAATGACACTCAGTCAGTCAGCCACCTAGGGCCCAAAGGGCACCCTAGTCCCTAATTAGTGCACTTCTTTTGACCAGAACCCTGTGGGAACTTTATAGGGAGTAGGGTACCATTTGGGTCACAGCCAAGTCCGTCTGTCTGTGGTACCATCCTCTGTTGCTCTCTCTTATTTCTCCTTTAACTGTGACCTAATCAATGAGCCTGTCAGTCAGGGTTAACATCCTGTCCACTTCCTTACACTGTCAGGCTCTGTTCTCAAATCTAAACGGTTGGCTTGAGCGCTCCTTCCTGCCTCTACCCCACAGAAGCTCTGACGAAGGCCATAGGCAAATAAGTCAGCTTAAATAAACTAAAGTTATGACGGAAAAGAGTAGTGTGCGGGTCTTTGTTTTCTTTAAGATGCTTGTACAATCCCAAAAACGTTTAGCTAGCTAAATTGTTAGGCTATTGTGTCTTTTGTGCTAACCAGAAAGCAGTACTTCGGCCACCAGCTACGGTAGCACCATTCTTATATAGGTGCAATGATAGCTTAATCATGTTCATATTGTCATGTTCATGTTCCTGTTAATACACATGTAGCCTATGTGATAAAAATAATATCAGAAGGAACATTTGTGTCCGAAATAGAAATCTATTTCCCAAGTGCAGTAGCCATAGTCCCTATAGGGAATAGGGGGCAATTTGGTTCTCCGCCCATCACGAATAAGAATAGTCTTTCAGTCGACAATGCAGACAACGAATATACAGCAGTATAGCCATTATTAAAATGCAGAAAGCCATCCACAACAATCTCTTGTCTGATGGAGTTGTGATGAAAAGAATGATTGATTGGCATCCTGCCTCCACCCTATAGAACACCCAGAAAAGAGAAGAGAAGGAGAACAGAAGAGAGCCATATCAGGCAAGGTTGACAAGACTCTAGCAGTGAATTCATTTATGATCCTATTTGAGGCTGAGATGAGGTAAAATATTCACCTTGCAGCGTCGCCACCTTTCTCTCTGGCGCCCGGGACACCTTTGCTATGATTTAACAGAGGGGCTCTCGAGTGTATTCACACCGGGGCCCCCACACCTATATACACATTTGTACGCATGAAAACACACACTAAAAAGAGATGGAGGTGCATTAAGCGGGAGAGAGACATGTGTCTGGTGAGTGATGGCATGCGTGTGTTACATACCCCCTGATGAGAGGAGGAGGAGAGGGGTTGAGGTGGTGGAGACTGGCTGCTGCTTCATGGCAGCTCTCTCTCTCTCAGACTTGGGGTAGAACACAGAGTCTGCCTGTTGTCTGTGATCTGCAAACTACACATAGAACAAAGCTACTGGGGGGTAGTGGTGTAAAGTAAATACGTAAAAACACTTTGAAGTACTACTTAAGTTTTTTTTGGGGGGGGGTTATCTGTCCTTTACTTTACTATTCATACTATTTTTACTTTTACTTTTACTCCATTACATTCCTAAAGAAAATCATGTACTTTTTACTCCATACATTTTACCTGACACCCAAAAGTACTCGTTCCATTTTGAATGCTTAACAGGACAGGAAAATGGTTTAACTGACAGACTTATCAAGAAAACATCCCAGGTCATCCCTACTGTCTCTAATCTGGTGGACTCACTAAACATAAATGCTTTGTTTGTGAATGATGTCTGAGTGTTTGACTGTACCCATGGCTATCCTTAAATAAATAAAAAACAAGAAAATTGTGCCGTCTGGTTTGCTTAATATAAGGAATTTGAAAGGATTTATAGCATTGACTTTTACTTTATACTTAAGTATACTTAAAACCAGATACTTTTAGACTTTTAGTCAAGTAGTATTTTACTGGGTGTCTTTCAAATTTACTTGAGTCATTTTCTATTAAAAGGTATCTTTACTTTTACTCAAGTATGACAATTGGGTACTTTTACCACCACTGCTGGGGGCTCTGTAGTGAACATTCCTATACAGAGATATATCTACTGATTCTGATGCATCTCTATGCATGAGCATTTTGTTCTAATGCAGTAACCTGTGTGCTTCCCAAATGGCAACCTCTTACCTATATAGTGCACTACTTTTGACCAGAGCCCTATGTCCCTCTGGGCACTGGCCAAAAGTAGTGCACTGCATAGGGAATGGGGTGCCATTTGGGATGCACTACTTGTCTCAGACTGTCTCACTACATGTCCCTCATTGGAATTCAAACCTGTTACCTTATACATGATAAAAACATTGATTAGTATGTCGTTTGAATCCGCTTATTTATGGTTTGGTCCCACTTTGAAATAAGTGTCCTTAACATATATCTATGTATTGAAGTTACATAAGGAAAGGGGATACCTAGTCAGTTGTACAACTGAATGCATTCAAATGAAATGTGTCTTCCACATGTAACCCTACCCCTCTGAATCAGAGAGGTGAGGAGGGCTGCCTTAATCGACATCCACGTCTTCGGTGCCCGAGGACCAGTGGGTTAACAGCCTTGCTCAGGGGCAGAATGACATATTAAGCAAGCAGGCGCAGTGTAATTATTGCAGTGTAATTGCAAAGGTTACCATTTTGATTACTTGGGGAATTTAATCTACACAGAATGTGACCTGGTTTTCATGGCTCGTGGGATACAGTGACTTGACACTGACAGTGGCAATAAGAGGATCCTGCAGACATACTAAAGACTGACTAAAGACTGACTAAAGACTGACTAAAGACTGACTGGGTACAGTAACTGATCATGGAGAACCATGATTAATATTCAACTACACTGTATGCCATGTACAGAGTTAAATAAACATGATGAATTTAATGAATTACACCCACTGTTTACATTTACATTTAAGTCATTTAGCAGACGCTCTTATCACTGTTGTTATGAAATCATTCAGACTGCCAAGCCAACGTGTGTTTTTTAATGTCTGGCTCTTTGTTTCTACCAGTGCTCTGTTGTTGAGGTGGTGGTGCTGATTAGCTTAGCTGTTCCCCAGTGACTGGCCCATTGAATGAGTCTGGTTCCAATACATCTCATGCACAGCCAATCAGTGCACTGCAAAATAATAATTTATTGATAGATTTGGAGCAGCCATTAATGTCTAATAGCGTTCGTCTCATTTAGCAGTCCTGATCAAACAGGAAAAATGCAAATGTGCTCAGAGGGGAAAAAAATAGTTCCTGGGAATATCTGTCTTTTTATGGCAGCCCCACGGCCAGTTATTAATGGAAGAAATGAGAGGAGGGGAGGATGGGTAAAGGGAGAGGAGGGGGAGGAAGGGTAAAGGGAGGGGGGGGTAAAGGGAGAGGAGGGGAGGAAGGGTAAAGGGAGAGGAGGGGGAGGAAGGGTAAAGGGAGATGAGGGGGAGGAAGGGTAAAGGGAGGGGGGAGGGTAAAGGGAGAGGAGGGGGAGGAAGGGTAAAGGGAGAGGAGGGGGAGGAAGGGTAAAGGGAGAGGAGGGGGAGGAAGGGTAAAGGGAGAGGAGGGGAGGAGGGTAGGGAGAGGAGGAGGAGGAGGAAGGCTAAAGGGAGAGGAGGGGGAGGAAGGGTAAAGGGAGAGGAGGTAGGATGGGTAAAGGGAGGGGAAGGGTAAAGGGAGAGGAGGGGAGGAAGAGTAAAGGGAGGGGGGAAGGGTAAATGGGGTAAAGGAGAGGGGGGAGGAAGGGTAAAGGGAGAGGAGGAGGAGGAAGGGTAAAGGGAGGAGGGGAGGAGGAGGAGGAGGGTAAAGGGAGAGGAGGGGAGGATGGGTAAAGGGAGGGGGTAAAGGGAGAGGAGGGGAGGAAGGGTAAAGGAAAGGGTAAAGGAGGGAGGGAGGAAGGGTAAAGGGAGAGGAGGAGGAGGAAGGGTAAAGGGAGAGGGGGAGGAAGGGTAAAGGGAGAGGAGGGGAGGATGGGTAAAGGGAGGGGGGGAGGAAGGGTAAAGGGAGAGGAGGGGGATGAAGGGTAAAGGGAGAGGAGGGGGAGGAAGGGTAAAGGGAGAGGAGGGGAGGATGGGTAAAGGGGGGGGTAAAGGGAGAGGAGGGGGAGGAAGGGTAAAGGGAGGGGTGGAGGAAGGGTAAAGGGAGAGGAGGGGGAGGAACGGTAAAGGGAGGGGGGAAGGGTAGGAGGAGGAGGAAAGGTAAAAGGAGAGGAGGGGGAGGAAGGGTAAAGGGAGAGGAGGGGGAGGAAGGGTAAAGGGAGAGCGGGGGCAGGAAGGGTAAAGGGAGAGGAGGGGGAGGAAGGGTAAAGGGAGAGGAGGGAAGGGAGGATGGGTAAAGGGAAAGGAGGGGGAGGAAGGGTAAAGGGAGAGGAGGGGGATGTTGTTGGGTGGGAGGGTAACCAATCAGCATGTCACATGCGTTATCTACACAAGGCGTCTGTGGGTGAAATATTCCCTGTTCTTTGGGGAACGGGAAGAGGAAAAGAAAAATAGAAAGTGTATGTTTTATTTATTTTCTTCCATCATGGTGCTTTTAGTTGACTCCTCGCAGGGGGGTCTAGGGGTGAAGAGAACTGATCTTCTTTGTGTGTCTTTCTGAAGCCTTGCACTGCAGGCATTGGTGTTTGTTAGTGCGCTAATGTGGTGTCTGGGGAACCGGAGGATGTTTATTAGCTAGACTCCATACATGTGTCCCAAATGGCACCCTACTCCCTACATAGTGGACTACTTTTGACCAGCTAGGGCCCATAAGGCTCTGGTCAAATGTAGTGCACTATGTAGGGATTAAGATGCCATTTGGGACGGAGACCTTATAGAAACACAGGCAGCCCAGGGAGCTAGGCTAAGTTCACTGATCAACTCCTTTGAATTCTGTCTGTTTCTACGCCCCTCAGTGAGTAGCAAGAGCAGGCATCGGTTATTCAGACCGCAGGCAGATATTGACGGAGGCTCGGGCTACATTAGGAGCAAAGTTCAAACAGTTCTCTATTTCTTAATGCCAATGACTGACCCTCCGAAGATATTTATATTCATCTCAGTTTATTACACCTGTTTGCTTTAGGTTTGAGGGGTTGCGATTCTGTTCAATATTTACAGGTCTTTGTTTCCAACAAGCCTCCCTGTGGCAATAACATGCCATTTTGGACCTTCATAAATCCCTATTTGCACTCTGAAGGGTTTATGAATTCATCCAGATCCCCATGACATTGTGGATTCAACATTGGATGGAAACAGGGCAGAAATATAGGCTACACTGTATATACAATACTATACTACACACAGCAAGTCAAAGTGGACATCACACAAGATACATCAGAAATGAGAAATGAACATTGGCTAGAAATGAACATCGAGTGAAAATACCAGCCAACTGCTATAGCTACGGTAACGACTGACAATCAGTGCATTCAATCAAAGTAGGTTAAACAAGCACATATCACGATTTTTTATTTTTTTTGGTAAGATGCTGTAAGTAGAAGAGTTCAGTAGTCATGTCTTGCAGAAAAACTCTAGCGAACAGAATATTTCTGTCTGGGGCCTCCCGAGTGGCACATCGGTCTAAGGCACTGCATTACAGTCCTAGAGGTGTCACTACAGACCCGGGTTCGATCCCGGGCTGTATCACAACTGGCTGTGAGTCCAAAAGGGCTGAGAACAATTGGCCCAGCGTTGTCCGAGGGGAGGGTTTGGCAGGGGGGCTTTACTTGCAACGAAAAAGGAAAACAAGCATATTTGAATGATCAAATTCATGTAAGTGCATCCCTGTTTGGGTTATGTTTGGTGCCTATTAAATAGAACACATCTGATACATTTCTTGACAACAGTCAAGAAATAGAAACGTCTGATGAATGATAAGCTACAGTAAGAAGAATTCTGGCATTTATCTGCCCCAGCCAGCGTTGCACGATCAAACACTCAGCATTAGAGTGATGGACTGGGCTAATGACCTCGCCATAGGCTCCCTTCTCAAACAGCTTTATATGAAGGGCCGCCACACAGCAGGGGCAGCATGGACATTACATATAAAGCAGGAGTAGGCAACTAGATTCAGCCGCGGGACAATTTTTGTTGGAGCAAATAGTCAGGGGGCCGGAACACAATTATAATTGTACACTGCAAATGTACCACAACTAAGCCCAAAAGTACATTGCATGTGAAAATAATTATTTGTACCTTGATTACATTGAGACACAATCACATATCTCTTTTTTTTATTTGTGGGAATACTTGGGAACATATTTCCTACATTAAACTCATTTTAAGCTGAATTCCTGGTGATTGTACTGTATTTTTTACCAAATACTATTTATTTATTTATTTTTTAAACCTTGGGGGGAGCAAAAAATATATACTTGCAGGCCGGTTTTGACCAGCGGGTCAACTGTTGCCTACCTCTGATCTAAAGCTATGGGGCCAGACAGCACTTCAATCATCATGTACTGTACAGAACAGACACCAGCGGCCGAGAAGCATTAGACAAGATGTAGCTGTAGTTAAAAAAGTGCCAGTGAGAGAAACAGTCATGAAAGAAAGAAGGAATGAAAGAATGAAAGAATGAAAGAATGAAAGAATGAAAGAATGACAGAAAGAAAGAATGAATATGAGTTGTTGACTCCCTGAAGGGCTGATGAGCCAATTGCCGATCGTCTGTCGCCCCCTTGTGGTATGTACTGAGAAGACAACATCAGTTGAAGCAATGCAGAATTTTCAAACCAAAGATTGATTCATTTTGTTCAGGACTTGGCAAAACTCCAAAAGTAATGTGATGAAACGCTAATGAGCCCATCTGGATTATATTCAATTTATTGAAAAGAAGAGTATTGCCATCTCAAGTCCTGGTTAATCAGATATTGAAATAGTTTCAGTCAGTGTGTGAACTCTGGACAACAGTAGAGCACTATAGACGGAATAGGATGCCATTTGGAACCAGCCTAATCTGTGTAACGTAGTAGAAATAACCAATTAGTGGTATAAAAGTGTCTCCTTGCATGATGTGTCCAATCAAAAACGTTAAGTGGCTTTAATGTCAAACCACAACAAATATTGATGAGATTTTCATTCAGAATGGTTCAGGCAGCTTTAGATGCCCTTCAACAGATTGACCTAGCGTGAAAACACAACCAACCGACATCCTTAATTCCTCTTGAGCCAAACAATCTCTATTGTGATTAATTACAACATATGATACTCACTCATGCAAGGACACGACACACACACACACACACACACACACACACACACACACACACACACACACACACACACACACACACAGTGTACTGTGTGTTGTCACTACTCCTGGACACCCCGGTGTGAATAAAGATAAGTGTCTCAGATATAAGGGTTTAAATGACTGAGGGGAGTGAGCTAGTGTGCCGACTCAGCTCTTTGGTTTTAGAAAAGGTCAACGTGAAATATCTCTTTATTACCATGGAAACTGACAGCTTAGCGCCCAACAATAACTCATCTGATCTGAAGGACAGAGAGAGAGAGAGAGATGCTTTTCCTCCTTAGTGATGTTGCTCTCCTCTTCCAATGACTTGATCATGCTTCATTAACTCATTTGCAATGTGAAGTCATTTAAGCCGCAAATCATTTCAGAGAATTGTTTTAGAAGGACGTATCAGGAGGAGTCATATATGCTGTAATTACCTGATTCAATCCCAATTATACACACATTTAATAGTGCTGTTTTCTAAAAGGACACCATATTAACAGAACTTAGTGTATTGATGGTCTGTATTAACGGTCTGTATAGGCAGTCTGTGTTGACGGTCTGTAATAACAGTACTCTATTGACAGTACTCTATTGACGGTACTCTATTGACGGTACTCTATTGGTGGTACTCTATTGGCGGTACTCTATTGGTGGTACTCTATTGGCGGTACTCTATTGGTGGTACTCTATTGGCGGTACTCTATTGACGGTACTCTATTGGCGGTACTCTATTGGCAGTACTCTATTGACAGTACTCTATTGACGGTACTCTATTCGCGGTACTCTATTGGTGGTAGTCTATTGGCGGTACTCTATTGACAGTACTCTATTGACAGTACTCTTTTGACAGTCTGTAATAACAGCACTCTATTGGCGGTACTCTATTGACGCTACTCTATTGACGCTACTCTATTGGCGGTACTCTATTGACAGTACTCTATTCGCGGGACTCTATTGGTGGTAGTCTATTGGCGGTACTCTATTGACAGTACTCTATTGACGGTACTCTATTGACAGTACTCTATTGACAGTACTCTATTCGCGGTACTCTATTGGTGGTAGTCTATTGGCGGTACTCTATTGACAGTACTCTATTGACAGTCTGTAATAACAGCACTCTATTGGCGGTACTCTATTGACAGTACTCTATTGACAGTCTGTAATAACAGCACTCTATTGGTGGTAGTCTATTGGCGGTACTCTATTGACAGTACTCTATTGACAGTCTGTAATAACAGCACTCTATTGGCGGTACTCTATTGACAGTACTCTATTGACAGTCTGTAATAACAGCACTCTATTGGTGGTAGTCTATTGACAGTACTCTATTGACAGTCTGTAATAACAGCACTCTATTGGTGGTAGTCTATTGGCGGTACTCTATTGACAGTACTCTATTGACAGTCTGTAATAACAGCACTCTATTGGCGGTACTCTATTGACAGTACTCTATTGACAGTCTGTAATAACAGCACTCTATTGGTGGTAGTCTATTGGCGGTACTCTATTGACAGTACTCTATTGACAGTCTGTAATAACAGCACTCTATTGGCGGTACTCTATTGACAGTACTCTATTGACAGTCTGTAATAACAGCACTCTATTGGTGGTACTCTATTGACAGTACTCTATTGACAGTCTGTAATAACAGCACTCTATTGGCGGTACTCTATTGACAGTACTCTATTGACAGTCTGTAATAACAGCACTCTATTGGCGGTACTCTATTGACAGTACTCTATTGACAGTCTGTAATAACAGCACTCTATTGGTGGTAGTCTATTGGCGGTACTCTATTGACAGTACTCTATTGACAGTCTGTAATAACAGCACTCTATTGGCGGTACTCTATTGGCGGTACTCTATTGACAGTACTCTTTTGACAGTCTGTAATAACAGCACTCTATTGGCGGTACTCTATTGGCGGTACTCTATTGGCGGTACTCTATTGACAGTACTCTATTGACGCTACTCTATTGACGGTACTCTATTGGCGGTACTCTATTGACAGTACTCTATTGACAGTACTCTATTGACGCTACTCTATTGACGGTACTCTATTGACGGTACTCTATTGACGGTACTCTATTGACAGTACTCTATTGACAGTACTCTTTTGACAGTCTGTAATAACAGCACTCTATTGGCGGTACTCTATTGGCGGTACTCTATTGACGCTACTCTATTGACGGTACTCTATTGGCGGTACTCTATTGACAGTACTCTATTGACGGTACTCTATTGGCGGTACTCTATTGACGGTACTCTATTCGCGGGACTCTATTGGTGGTAGTCTATTGGCGGTACTCTATTGACAGTACTCTATTGACGGTACTCTATTGACAGTACTCTATTGACAGTACTCTATTCGCGGTACTCTATTGGTGGTAGTCTATTGGCGGTACTCTATTGACAGTACTCTATTGACAGTCTGTAATAACAGCACTCTATTGGCGGTACTCTATTGACAGTACTCTATTGACAGTCTGTAATAACAGCACTCTATTGGTGGTAGTCTATTGGCGGTACTCTATTGACAGTACTCTATTGACAGTCTCTATTGACAGTCGTAATAACAGCACTCTATTGGCGGTACTCTATTGACAGTACTCTATTGACAGTCTGTAATAACAGCACTCTATTGGTGGTAGTCTATTGACAGTACTCTATTGACAGTCTGTAATAACAGCACTCTATTGGTGGTAGTCTATTGGCGGTACTCTATTGACAGTACTCTATTGACAGTCTGTAATAACAGCACTCTATTGGCGGTACTCTATTGACAGTACTCTATTGACAGTCTGTAATAACAGCACTCTATTGGTGGTAGTCTATTGGCGGTACTCTATTGACAGTACTCTATTGACAGTCTGTAATAACAGCACTCTATTGGCGGTACTCTATTGGTGGTAGTCTATTGGCGGTACTCTATTGGCGGTACTCTATTGACAGTACTCTATTGACAGTCTGTAATAACAGCACTCTATTCGCGGTACTCTATTGGTGGTAGTCTATTGGCGGTACTCTATTGGCGGTACTCTATTGACAGTACTCTTTTGACAGTCTGTAATAACAGCACTCTATTGGCGGTACTCTATTGACGCTACTCTATTGACGGTACTCTATTGGCGGTACTCTATTGACAGTACTCTATTCGCGGGACTCTATTGGTGGTAGTCTATTGGCGGTACTCTATTGACAGTACTCTATTGACGGTACTCTATTGACAGTACTCTATTGACAGTACTCTATTCGCGGTACTCTATTGGTGGTAGTCTATTGGCGGTACTCTATTGACAGTACTCTATTGACAGTCTGTAATAACAGCACTCTATTGGCGGTACTCTATTGACAGTACTCTATTGACAGTCTGTAATAACAGCACTCTATTGGTGGTAGTCTATTGGCGGTACTCTATTGACAGTACTCTATTGACAGTCTGTAATAACAGCACTCTATTGGCGGTACTCTATTGACAGTACTCTATTGACAGTCTGTAATAACAGCACTCTATTGGTGGTAGTCTATTGACAGTACTCTATTGACAGTCTGTAATAACAGCACTCTATTGGTGGTAGTCTATTGGCGGTACTCTATTGACGTCTATTGGCGGTATCTATTGACAGTACTCTATTGACAGTCTGTAATAACAGCACTCTATTGGCGGTACTCTATTGACAGTACTCTATTGACAGTCTGTAATAACAGCACTCTATTGGTGGTAGTCTATTGGCGGTACTCTATTGACAGTACTCTATTGACAGTCTGTAATAACAGCACTCTATTGGCGGTACTCTATTGACAGTACTCTATTGACAGTCTGTAATAACAGCACTCTATTGGTGGTACTCTATTGACAGTACTCTATTGACAGTCTGTAATAACAGCACTCTATTGGCGGTACTCTATTGACAGTACTCTATTGACAGTCTGTAATAACAGCACTCTATTGGCGGTACTCTATTGACAGTACTCTATTGACAGTCTGTAATAACAGCACTCTATTGGTGGTAGTCTATTGGCGGTACTCTATTGACAGTACTCTATTGACAGTCTGTAATAACAGCACTCTATTGGCGGTACTCTATTGGCGGTACTCTATTGACAGTACTCTTTTGACAGTCTGTAATAACAGCACTCTATTGGCGGTACTCTATTGGCGGTACTCTATTGACGGTACTCTATTGGCGGTACTCTATTGACAGTACTCTATTCGCGTACTCTATTCGCGGGACTCTATTCGCGGGACTCTATTGACAGTACTCTATTGACGGTCTGTAATAACAGTACTCTATTGACGGTCTGTAATAACAGTACTCTATTGACGGTACTCTATTGACGGACTCTATTGGCGGTCTGTAATAACAGTACTCTATTGACGGTCTGTAATAACAGTACTCTATTGACGGTACTCTATTGACGGTCTGTAATAACAGTACTCTATTGACGGTACTCTATTGACGGTACTCTATTGACGGTCTGTAATAACAGTACTCTTTTGACGGTCTGTAATAACAGTACTCTATTGACGGTACTCTATTGACGGTCTGTAATAGCAGTACTCTATTGACGGTCGGTAATAACAGTACTCTATTGACGGTACTCTATTGACGGACTCTATTGACGGTCTGTAATAACAGTACTCTATTGACGGTCTGTAATAACAGTACTCTATTGACGGTACTCTATTGACGGTCTGTAATAACAGTACTCTATTGACGGTCTGTAATAACAGTACTCTATTGACGGTACTCTATTGACGGTCTGTAATAACAGTACTCTATTGACGGTACTCTATTGACAGTCCTCTATTGACGGTACTCTATTGACGGTCTGTAATAACAGTACTCTATTGACAGTACTCTATTGACGGTACTCTATTGACGGTACTCTATTGGTGGTACTCTATTGGCGGTACTCTATTGGTGGTACTCTATTGGCGGTACTCTATTGGTGGTACTCTATTGGCGGTACTCTATTGACGGTACTCTATTGGCGGTACTCTATTGGCAGTACTCTATTGACAGTACTCTATTGACGGTACTCTATTCGCGGTACTCTATTGGTGGTAGTCTATTGGCGGTACTCTATTGACAGTACTCTATTGACAGTACTCTTTTGACAGTCTGTAATAACAGCACTCTATTGGCGGTACTCTATTGGCGGTACTCTATTGACAGTACTCTATTGACAGTACTCTTTTGACAGTCTGTAATAACAGCACTCTATTGGCGGTACTCTATTGACGCTACTCTATTGACGGTACTCTATTGGCGGTACTCTATTGACAGTACTCTATTCGCGGGACTCTATTCGCGGGACTCTATTGACAGTACTCTATTGACGGTCTGTAATAACAGTACTCTATTGACGGTCTGTCATAACAGTACTCTATTGACGGTACTCTATTGACGGACTCTATTGGCGATCTGTAATAACAGTACTCTATTGACGGTCTGTAATAACAGTACTCTATTGACGGTACTCTATTGACGGTCTGTAATAACAGTACTCTATTGACGGTCTGTAATAACAGTACTCTATTGACGGTACTCTATTGACGGTACTCTATTGACGGTCTGTAATAACAGTACTCTTTTGACGGTCTGTAATAACAGTACTCTATTGACGGTACTCTATTGACGGTCTGTAATAGCAGTACTCTATTGACGGTCGGTAATAACAGTACTCTATTGACGGTACTCTATTGACGGACTCTATTGACGGTCTGTAATAACAGTACTCTATTGACGGTCTGTAATAACAGTACTCTATTGACGGTACTCTATTGACGGTCTGTAATAACAGTACTCTATTGACGGTCTGTAATAACAGTACTCTATTGACGGTACTCTATTGACGGTCTGTAATAACAGTACTCTATTGACGGTACTCTATTGACAGTCCTCTATTGACGGTACTCTATTGACGGTCTGTAATAACAGTACTCTATTGGCGGTACTCTATTGACGGTCTGTAATAACAGTACTCTATTGACGGTACTCTATTGACGGTCTGTAATAACAGTACTCTATTGACGGTACTCTATTGGCGGTACTCTATTGGCGGTCTGTAATAACAGTACTCTATTGACGGTCTGTAATAACAGTACTCTATTGACGGTACTCTATTGACGGTACTCTATTGACGGTACTCTATTGACGGTACTCTATTGACGGTCTGTAATAACTGTACTCTATTGACGGTACTCTATTGACGGTACTCTATTGACGGTACTCTATTGACGGTCTGTAATAACTGTACTCTATTGACGGTCTGTAATAACAGTACTCTATTGACGGTACTCTATTGACAGTACTCTATTGATGGTACTCTATTGACAGTACTCTATTGACGGTACTCTATTGACGGTCTGTAATAACAGTACTCTATTGACGGTCTGTAATAACAGTACTCTATTGGCGGTACTCTATTGACGGTCTGTAATAACAGTACTCTATTTGCGATCTCTAATAACAGTACTCTATTGGTGGTACTCTATTGACGGTCTGTAATAACAGACAGCCATTGATAGAGTACTCCTCTGGCGGTCTGTAATAACAGTACTCTATTGGCGGTACTCTATTGACGGTCTGTAATAACAGTACTCTATTGGCGGTACTCTATTGACGGTCTGTAATAACAGTACTCTATTTGCGATCTCTAATAACAGTACTCTATTGGTGGTACTCTATTGACGGTCTGTAATAACAGTACTCTATTGGCGGTACTCTATTAACGGTCTGTAATAACAGTACTCTATTGGCGGTACTCTATTGACAGTACTCTATTGACAGTACTCTATTGACAGTACTCTATTGGCGGTCTGTAATAACAGTACTCTATTGGTGGTTCACTATTGACGGTACTCTATTGGCGGTCTGTAATAACAGTACTCTATTGGCGGTACTCTATTGACGGTCTGTAATAACAGTACTCTATTTGCGATCTCTAATAACAGTACTCTATTGGCGGTACTCTATTGACAGTACTCTATTGACAGTACTCTATTGACAGTACTCTATTGGCGGTCTGTAATAACAGTACTCTATTGGTGGTACACTATTGACGGTACTCTATTGGCGGTCTGTAATAACAGTACTCTATTTGCGATCTCTAATAACAGTACTCTATTGGTGGTACTCTATTGACGGTCTGTAATAACAGACAGCCATTGATAGAGTACTCCTCTGGCGGTCTGTAATAACAGTACTCTATTGGCGGTACTCTATTGACGGTCTGTAATAACAGTACTCTATTGGCGGTCTGTAATAACAGTACTCTATTGACAGTACTCTATTGGCGGTACTCTATTGACGGTCTGTAATAACAGTACTCTATTGACGGTACTCTATTGACAGTACTCTATTGGCGGTCTGTATTGTTGGTCTGTATTAACAGCACTCTATTGACGTTCTGTATTAACAGTCTGTATTGGCGGTCTGTACTGACGGTCTGTATTAACGGTCTGTATTGGCGGTCTGTATTGACGGTCTGTATTAACAGTACTCTATTGACGGTCTGTATTGACGGTCTGTATTGGCGGTCTGTATTGGCGGTCTGTATTAACAGTACTCTATTGACGGTCTGTATTGACGGTCTGTATTGGCTGTCTGTATGGACGGTCTGTATTAACAGTACTCTATTGACGGTCTGTATTGACGGTCTGTATTGACGGTCTGTATTAACAGTACTCTATTGACGGTCTGTATTGACGGTCTGTATTGGCGGTCTGTATTAACAGTACTCTATTGACGGTCTGTATTGACGGTCTGTATTGGCGGTCTGTATTAACAGTACTCTATTGACGGTCTATATTGACGGTCTGTATTGACAGTACTCTATTGACGGTCTGTATTGACGGTCTGTATTGACGGTCTGTATTAACAGTACTCTATTGACGGTCTGTATTGACGGTCTGTATTAACAGTACTCTATTGACGGTCTGTATTGACGGTCTGTATTGGCGGTCTGTATTAACAGTACTCTATTGACGGTCTATATTGAAGGTCTGTATTGACAGTACTCTATTGACGGTCTGTATTGACGGTCTGTATTGACGGTCTGTATTAACAGTACTCTATTGACGGTCTGTATTGACGGTCTGTATTAACAGTACTCTATTGCCGGTCTGTATTGACGGTCTGTATTTATGGTCTGTATTTTGGAGCGGCAGGAAGCCTAGCGGTTAGAGCGTTGGGCCAGTATCTGAATGGTTGCTAGATTGAATCCCCAAGCTGACAATATAAAAATATGTGGTTCTGCCGATGAACAAGGCAGTTAACCCACTTTCCCCGTCATTGTAAATAAGAATCTGTTCTTAACTGACTTCCCAAGTTAAATAAAGTTTAAATAAAATGTTTTAAAAAATAGGCCATATTCAGAGAGGACAGAGTCAAACTACTAGTGGTTGGTGAAAAGGGGAACATGCATATGATGATGTGATCACTTTATTATAGACAGGATTACATCAACCAACTTATAATCATATAGTATCCTATCCAATTCTGATGAGCATCTTTTCACTCAGGCTATTACTATAACATTCTGAAGCTGTAGATGAACATTTCAAGCTACCTCTCTAGTTTTATAAATTACTTTATCAATAATTCAACACAAACTACTGTTATTGCCTAAGCAATGCTTAGTTTTTTTTACAAATAAAATATTCTTAACATTATCACTTACAGAGGACTTACCAGTTCTCTTGTGTGTTGCTTTCCCTTCCTCATCACTGGTGGTAGAAAGTCACTGTGGACACTGGGGGAAAAAATACATATTTCAGATGGATTCAATATTTACCCTTTTTGTGTTGTGACACACAGCAAAACATTGTCTGTAAACAAAATGGCAACCTATATTTAGTCCTCTTCTTTTGACCAAGCACCATAGGGTATGTATTACTTACCCTAGGCCGATGTCTTGGATGAGTCCTTTCCTGGGTACCCAGTGTGAGTATGGTAGGAGCCTGAACCTCTCCACTCCTGTCGCTACGTAGTAGTGGTTGTTCTCTAGCTCCACTGAGCCGGATAATGGGGTCCCATCTAATGTGTACAATCTGACGAGAGAACACACAGAAAATACATGGTTGGTAAGTAGACTACAGTGTATAGTTTAACCATCGGCGGCGCGGTGTTACTACAGTTAGTGTCATGCATCCAAATGGCACCCTATTCCCTATATAGTGTAATACTTTTGACCAGGACCTCTGGTCAAAAGTAGTGCACTCTATGGGGAATAGGTTGCCATTTGGGACATACAAATGTTGTTAAAAAAAGCCAAACAAAACGCCTGTGGATAATCATTGAGAGATACAGTCTACTGGGTAGACCTACCTATGCACAGCACCAGTGCGAAGGTGCACTTTCTCCGTCACCATGGCCAGTACTCTCTCCCAGCTCCTTAGAGTATACTTTGGTATAAGTATCCGAGCTGGAGGAACCAAGACATCTCCATTGGTAAAAACACTACAACAAAACAATACAACAACACAACATTCAGTGGCTCCATCCATCAACAAGGTTGTCTACATGTACAGTAATCTTCCTTTCCACCATAGCTACCCAACTGTTGAGGGCTTGAGGCTTTAGCATACTATCTGTCTGTTTTTGTATCCATTACCATGCCATTATTAACATGAAGAACAATATCATCCTACAAGGACATTCGCTTTTCTTCTCAAAGTTAAATGATGTGCAAGCGTTGCTGATTGTACCACGACTAGATGAACACCATGAGTTAAATACAAATGGCTTTGCAATTCCAATCCAATCTCAATTGAATCAGTTCAATGAGGCATGTGTGCAGTCTTCTATTAGCTTGACTCAGGGGTGGAATCTGTTAGTAATGGAGTGCTGTGTGTGTTCCATGTCCCAAACAACGCCCTATTCCCTATATAGTGCAGTGTCATTGACCAGAGACCCATGGGCCCTGGTCAAAGGTAGTGAACTAGCTATATAGGGAATAGGGTGACGTTTGGGACGCTACCCATGGAGAGTCCCATTAGTAAAGGGACGACTGGGGAAATCGGTACTGACTTGATAGTGCATGACTCATGGAGAAACTTCCTCCACCGCGCAGGCACGATTATTCTGCTATGGACCACTGGTTTTATCTGAAAGGAGGGATAAAAAAAAGAGATAACCACAACCTCATTCATTCTGACTTCTGTCCCTCGCTCCATCTCACAGTATTTCATAGTATTCAAAATTATTTCAATTATCTGATGTACAAATGTGAAATCCATAACTGCAAGGTTAGCTACACACTGTCACTGGAAACCAACGGTATATTTTAGCTTCTTGTAGCAATGTTGCACAGCATAATTTCATTGCTGGAATGTATACTATGCTCTTTTCCAGTATGCCTGGTAGTGGCAGCAATGGATATATCCAAAGAATACATAGCCCATGATCACGATTCTCAGTTCCATTACACATTGGACAAAGGCATCTTCTGTAGGGAGGAGTTTGGTTAAGATCCCCGATGCTCGGTCGGAACATTAACATGCATCGCTTGCGGTATGGTTTTGACAGGTTCAATTGATACACACCTTGATAGGGTTAGGATTAGCGTTCCCACATGGCCATATCTCCATTTTACAGCACTTGTTTATGGAAAACAGACAAAAGACAAGAGGTGACCGCCTATGTCAATTAGCTATCTAGCATGCTCTGGACACCTGTGTGTAATCGTAACTCGGTAAGAGTAAAGGCAGTGTAGTTTAATCGGTTGGGGGCACCTATTGTAACGGATCTGTGCAAAACTGATACGGAAACAGTGTATTTTTTATTTGAAGCATTCTTTCTCTCTGATGAAAAATGAGGGGCCATATGTTTTCGAAAACCGTATTGACATTTCTAAATGTTAAAACACAGCGTCGGGTTTGTAATTCAAATGATGCAGTCGTGGGACACTAAAATGTGTATGATACGTTACGTTTGGGATGGTTACATAAAACAGATTACTTAAGACAAAAATAAAAGGAGGGTGGTTGGTCAAGGTGGATGGATAGGTGTCTAACAACCCAAAGGTTGCATGTTCAAATCAGCTTTTTTTCAACTGCTTTTTAGCTACTTTGCAATTACAATTACTTGCAAGAGGGATTTCTTATAAGCTTCCGGGTTAGAGTCCCACTCCTTGAAAGCGGCAGCTCTAGCCTTTAACTCGAATGCGAATGTTGCCTGTAATCCATGGCTTCTAGTTGGGGTATGTACAGTCACCGTAGGGACGACGTCATCGATGCACTTATTGATGAAGCCAATGACTGATGTGGTGTCAGGCACCTAAAATTCTCAGACCATGAGAAACAAGATTCTCTGGTCTGATGAAACCAAGATTGAACTCTTTGGCCTGAATGCCATGCATCATGTCTGGAGGAAACCTGGCACCATCATTACGGTGAAGCATGGTGGTGGTAGCATCATGCAGTGGGGATGTTTTTCAGCAGCGAGGACTGGGAGACTAGTCAGGATCGGGGAAACGATGAATGGAGCAAAGTACAGAGAGATTCTTGATGAAAACCAGCTCCAAAGCGCTCAGGAACTCAGACTGGGGCAAAGGTTCAGGACAGGACAATGACCCTAAGCACACAGCTGAGACAATGCAGGAGTGGCTTCGGGACAAGTCTTTGAAGGACCTTTAACCAACCACTTAAACCCGATCGAACATCTCTGGAGAGACCTAAAAATAGGTGTGCAGCAACGCTCCCCATCCAACCCGACAGAGCTTGAGAGGATCTGCAGAGAAGAATAGGAGAAACTCCCCAAATACAGGTGTGTCAAGCTAGTAGCATCATACCCAAGAAGACTCGATGCTGTAAATCACTGCCAAAGATGCTTCAACAAAGTACTGAGTAAAGGGTCTGAATACTTATTTAAATGTATATTTACGTTTTTTATTTTCAATAAATTAGCAAACATTTTTTTTTTTTTATGTTTTTGCTTTGTCATTATGGGGTATTGTCTGTAGATTGATGACGAGAAAAAATATATTTCATCAACTTTAGAATAAGGCTGTAAAGTAAATTTTTGGGGAAAAAGTCAGGGTCTGAATACTTTCCGGGGGCACTGTATATGTGGGATTGGAAATGATACAGACAGTCACATTGATAGAAGCCACAATCGATTTGCAATATTAAAGATGTTCCACCCCCTACATTTATTTTAAAAATATATTATAATAATAGTAGCCTACTTGTTAATAAAATGTCTGACCTTTACATATTAGTTAGCCTACTTGTACACTTTGAAATTATATGAAATAGTGTTGATTCTTTGAAGTTAAATGTTTAAACTTGTTTTAATAATAACGTAACTATTATTCGAGACTAACTAATGTCGATTAATCACAGATCACAATCCTGCAATATAGAAGGAAATCTGTTTCTGCGTTGTATTTTCAAATGAACATGACTTTTCTGTTCAGTCATAAGCTCTCCAGTTAATTTTATTTGATTGTCACAATGTTTTTAGTATATCAGCCATGTGAACCCATTTTGCAGCTGATAATGGCATGCAATGCCAATGCAGCCATAGGCCTACAGCAGTGGTTCCCAATGCAGCCATAGGCCTACAGCAGTGGTTCCCAATGCAGCCATAGGCCTACAGCAGTGGTTCCCAATGCAGCCATAGGCCTACAGCAGTGGTTCCCAATGCAGCCATAGGCCTACAGCAGTGGTTCCCTACTCCAGTCCTTGAGTTCCCCCAACAGCACACATTTTTGTTGTAGCCCCGGACAAACATATCTGATTGAACTCCAAGGGCCTGATGATTAGTTGACAAGTTGAATCAGGTGTGTATGTCCGGGGCTACAATAAACTGTACTGTTGGGGGTACTCGAGGACCGGAGTTGGAAACCACTGCCCTGCAGTATGATGGCATTAGCCTTACGGAACATTTGCAATGCACCCCTTGACATTGTGCATCTGAAGCAGAGAATAGCTTAACTCACACATTGTCTACATATTTTTCAGCTATATGTTCTCAATTTAAAAATGATACCGGTGGACAATGTACAGTATATGAGGCTCACCATTATACTGTATTTTGTACATGCCTTGTGCTTACATGAAATTGTTTTGTCAAATCCAACCCTTGTAATCTAGGTGGTAAAATGTCTGGAAGTAGGAGATGATGGGGTCCTTATCTTAAAACATACACACAACTACTACCACCAAGTTCAATGCCAGATGCTTTTCTCCCAGAAGGTTTGAGTGGCACATGGAGGTGCTACTGTGATAATGAAGATGGTTTGCCTAAGACTAACACAACAGGTACATTGTCTATTCTAAATGTGTTTAAATTGTAAAATAAATAAAATAGTTGGGCTATAAGAAATACTTTTTTATTCAATGGGGCAAAGCAGAGATGACAAAATCATTTTAATTTCACACATACAACAATATAGCCTATTATTAAAGTACAGTGTGTTTACAATATCATGAACAATAGTATTTTACATGTTCCAAATTATATTTTATATTTTCATACAGTTTAAGGGAGCACTTTAGTCATGAAGACAAGGCGAAGGTGCTCTCTACTCAAATGGCACAACAGAATCATTCATATGACAACCATCTTGCATAACTGAGTGATGTCTCCTTTCATATCTGGAAAAGGACAAAGTAGAAACTGATGCTGCTGCAGCATTGCTGATCTTCACAGTGGGAATCCAGTCAACATGGGTGTCTTGATAAAGGTGGGAATCCAGTCAACATGGGTGTCTTGATAAAGGTGGGAATCCAGTCAACATGGGTGTCTTGATAAAGGTGGAAATCCAGTCAACATGGGTGTCTTGATAAAGGTGGGAATCCAGTCAACATGGGTGTCTTGATAAAGGTGGAAATCCAGTCAACATGGGTGTCTTGATAAAGGTGGGAATACAGTCAACATGGGTGTCTTGATAAAGGTGGGAATCCAGTCAACATGGGTGCCTTGATAAAGGTGGAAATCCAGTCAACATGGGTGCCTTGATAAAGGTTGAAATCCAGTCAACATGGGTGTCTTAATAAAGGTGGGAATCCAGTCAACATGGGTGTCTTGATAAAGATCCGCTGGTGAACCTACAATAGTACATCAACAAATGATGTTACAATGTCACTTCTTCAGGTCACCTATACCATCAGGCCACTTAAGTGTTTGGTTGTGTTAAATTCTTTCAGGTGTTTTAGTCATATAAAGATGAAATATATCTATAGTCAACACAGCAGGTTGTCCATCCCATTGAGGCCTTTGTCCTATGACCATACATTTTCCCTCCTCTTATGAATAAAGTTCTTAACAAATTATCATTGGGTTATTATATCGGAGCCTAGGCCTACTCTACTGACACTGACAATGGTAACCACTGAAGTTTTTTGGACAATAATGTCCTCCAGGCTATATGGGCATCATATCGTAGAATTTGTGTCTCCCCTTTTCATGGTCATGGCTGAAATGGATCCATCTTTTGTCAAATTAACGTAATATTTGACATTTCATAGCAGATTAGGAAAACGTACGCTGCAGGTTAGGAGGATTAGCGTAGCAGGTTAGGATAATTAGGATAAGGTTAAGAAAAGGGTTAGCTAAAATCCCCCAAAATTACTTTTGACGTTCATTTGACAAAAGCTGGATCCCTTTTAGCCAGGACCCCCTTTCGGGCCTATATTACATGGCTGCATTCAAGACAAGGTCGTTTTTATTGACCTGTTGTCAGTGTCAGTAGAGTAGGCCTAGGCTCCGATCGTATAAAAAAATAGATATATATATGCTAATGTCTCCAGTCATATAAAGTGTAGTAGTAGCATAAAATGTTGATCAAAGGTCATATTTTTCCCGTGCAAAGGAAAGAAACATCTCTGATATAGCCTATAAGCCTATGCCACTACACTCTTATTACTTATTATAAATTATTACTATCCAATCTACCCATCACATTAGCAATAGTAGGCTTACATTAGTCTGTAAATGCGATGATAGAGGCATGCAATCCTTTGTTATAAAGCGAAGTTTTTATGGTGAAAATAATTTATTCCCCAAAACATGTAACTCACGCAACACATGCTAATAGCTAGACTTTAAGCAATCTAGCTGGCAAATTTTGGCAAACGTACTGTAGTGTTGTAAACAGCTGATTAGCATAACAGCTAAACAAAACTCGAAATCGATCAGACTTGACTTACCTGTGATGAAATGATCATTGTAGACCCTGTACTGACAGCTGTCTGGGTTCAGGTCTTGACAGGCATAAAGGTTTCTTCGCTTTTCTGAGAGTTCTTGAGTCTTATCTCATTGGTATCCCCAATGGTGTTTCATAATTGCGGGGAATCTGTAATCATATTTGTGACTCACCACCTGGATTCGGTCTTATGTAGCAAAATTTCATTTTTTTTGTTGCATTGGATAAAAGTAGACTCAGAGCTACAAAATGGTACACTACACTTTTGAGGAACACTGAGAAAGTAATTCTGCTTTGAAAGTTGATAAACTTTTGAGAAAATGGCCTTTGAATGTTATGCTATCTAGTAAAGAGCTCTTCTTTGTCAACACCCATTCAGCATCATTCACACCCTTTTAAGCTTTAGCCCCATCCATCTCGCACACTTGATACTTTGGCCAATGATTTGTTTACCTCTAGATAACATGGAAACAGCCTAACCAGCTCTGCTGGCAACAATCTCATTTCACTTTTTTGCCGACTTTTATTTTGCCGATGTTTACTGACACCGGCCATATTCAACGGGTGTTGTACACTTTAGCTTAAGACATGTAGCTAGCTAGCTAGGTAAACAATGAACCTAGCTAGGTAAACAACGTGTAAGATCACACACGTCACGTAACGTTAGCTAACGAGCCAGCCAGCTAATGTTAGCTAGTTAAACAACAATGAACCTAGTGCCAAATCATGTCGTGACTACCCTGCATGAATCTGCTGGGAGCTAACCAACCAGGTTAAATGTTAACTAGCAAAGCAAACGGTTCTGGGATACGAATAATAACGTCATACTCTTAACGTTGGCTAGGAAGCCAGCCAGCTAACGTTAGCTAGCTAGCTAACAGTATATTTTAGTTTGAAATTAAACCACTTTCTGTCAAAATTATAAAATGTGTAATATCTGAAAATGTAGCTAGCTAACGCAAGACTCCCTCATCATCATGCATGATGGACGCGTCTCCCTGTCATGGATGTCATGCTACGGTTGCCCTTAGTTTGAAGATGTAATCCGGAGACAGGTGTTTACTTCATCTCTTTAGCTATCATACTCTAATTCCACTGATTTCAAAACTCGATCCTCCAGAAAGTGGAGAGCAACACTTATGCAGCTCTACTACACTATACATTTTTTTTAAAAGCCGTGCTAGACAGGATTACCAACACAGACTGACCAGCTCAAATAGACAGAAGCCTTCTATATGGCAGACCAATGCGAACTCCTCTCTCGGCATGTCCAGCCCACTCATTATCTCAGCCAATCATGGCTAGTGGGAAGGTTGCTTCCTTTATCTGTGGCTTAAACAACAAGGCTCGTCATTTAACAATTTGGTTCGCATTTACAGATGACATACAAATTTGTTATTAAGGCATATGAAAGTTCACATTTTCCAGAAGGCATTTCTGCCAAAAAACACATTTAAAAAAAATATATATTATTTAAAAGGTTAAAATGGCTCTCCTGTGAAGTCGTGACTTGCGACATATGCCTAGATTCCTGAAACGGGTCACATTTTTCCCCATTGTGTTTCCTGCCTTATTAGGATAGCCAAACACTCCACAGATAATCACTGTGGGGATAAATCAACTAGTTTTAGGCACTGTTATCATGCAGTTTGGAGTAGCCACTTGGCTGTTGTTGTCCTGCAGAATTAATGCGGTGGTCTTCCAACATGGCCGCCACTAGGCATCGTACATCAACTGCAAGCCTTCTGCTGTACTTTTGGTAAATTCATAACATGTTATACTAATTATAATTTGTAACATATCATACAAAATGAATGATGACATCCACAAATTAATACATACCATACTAACCGTAACATATGATACTAAATGGGGTGTCCCGCATTTATGTACAGAATAATACGAAATAATCTGAGACCAGGTTGCAATGCCACCAATAGAGTACCATAGTTTGAGTCGTAATACTGATAAAACCTAGTGGTCAAACAGAGATATTGTTCCAATAATTTTTCCACCATTCATTTTTCCCATAGGGGATTTTTAGGGCTGTGTAGGCTTACCCTGGCATGACGTTTTGATAACTGTGTAAATCTCTCTAAGACAAGGTGACTTGTATCAATATATTCACCTGTATTTACCCCCAAAAATGAAATGCTAATTAGCTGCTAATGTGGCTATCATAAAGAACTACAAATGATGATCTGGACAAAACAGCTGAATCGAGGCAAAGGTAAGAATTTCTGGATAACTATCTAATGTTAGCTAAATGTAGTAATGAATCAATTGTGTAAGTTTTAAAATGACACAATACCTGTTAGCAAAGGTGTCAGCTAGAGATGATATGCAGGAACTTGCAGGGATTTGTAGTTTGGCATGATGTCGATTAAAATAAAATAAAAAGTAATGCTAATTAGCATTTCAATGATTTTGATGCTAATTAGCATTTTGGAATCGGACAGTAAATAGAGCTGAATGTATTGATAAAGATCACCTTGTCCGAGAGAGATTTACATGGTTATCAAAATGTCACGCCAGGGTAAGACTAAATTAAACACAGCCCTTATGTTAAGGGTTTCTAAAATTCCTTATGGGGAAAATGAATGGTGGAAAAACTGTATGACCGCAAGGTTTGCCCGCAAGGTTTGACCGCAAGGTTTTCTGGGTATTATGACACCTCCAATGTGTGGCTCTATAGTTTTTGAGAGTTAGAGAATATGTAGCACCTGAATGACACTTTTACTTACCACATCACTCTTCTTTCTTTGGGGCTTCTTCAAAGTGATGTGAAAGTAACTAAAGGGCACCAAAATGATGTGAGTCAAGTGACATCTTTACTTTCACACGATATTGGTCTAAGTCTATAGGCTTTTTTTTCTTCATTTGACTATAACAAAAGTGATCATTTATTAACATTAGGCTATTGCATAGAGAAAGGAAGATATGTTTAACCGTGTGGAATATATGGCATAAAAAATGCTTACTTAATTTTTTTGAAACGCTCTGTCCCACCAGCAACATATATCTCTCCATGCTGCAAAGTCTCCAAACTCTGAATCCGGTGTCCCTCCCTAGGTGTGTAAACATTCCGCACAGCTCCGAATGGTGCCTCCACTCCTCCAGTAACGGTGTTCAGAAAGCTATCGAAAGATGACACTTGGCGTGGATTGATCACAAACCTCCTTCCGGGGAAAAACGCATCACCGTTCCTGTAGACCACCACGGTTTTGATAGGTGAGGGGTGAGAGCGAGATGTCGCTCTACCTGGGATTGCAGACATGGTTCTATATTCTCAGCAGGTTACAAACTAGCAGACAGGCAGCACAGATGGTGGAACTCCTTTCAGCCTGTCACAGAGGTCAAGTGTCAGAAGAAGTTGAATTAGCCAGTGGTTAGGTAATACCCTGGGGTATCTAGAATCAAGGCTACAGTGTTCAACCGACTGTGCAGCAGCATCTTATCAGGTATTCATGGAGTTTATCTAGGGACAGATAGGTTTGCAGAAGCTATTTTGTTTGTGACACACAGAAGGTGATTGATAGTGTATTGTCATGGAAACTAATCAGGTAAGGGAGGCTAAGTGTTTATGATGTCATAATCAACCAAGGGGCATGGAATGTTTTTATTTGGAATTTGTTATCTGAATGTTACTAGTGCATACATAGACATTAAATCCTACCAGCGACAATTATAATCTATGGTCTTCAAATTAAGCCTAGGGCCTATTACTTGATCCTCTCAATTCAATATAACACATGACATATCAAATTCCACTCTTTTTCATCAACTAGGCCTAGTAGATTAATCTTTCTTTTCCAAGCCTCACATTCTGTGTCTTGGCTGCTTAGTAGAGAAGGTGGAGGTTGGATGACCTCAGAGTCTCATTCATCTAATAACTTCATCTGGGGTAATGACCAGACTCGTGTGACTTACAGGTCCAGGCAGCACCAGCGAATCACCCGAACGAACCCCTAGAAGTGCATGTAATGGGCCTGAAACTAGAACTGAAAGGAAATACATCAAATTGATGTGTTATAGTTTGTTATAGAGAGACAATATGAAAGAGGGAGAGAGAAAGAGACAGAGAGAAAAGACAGATCGAAAGACTAAGATTGGCTGATATACCTTTACTGTATATCATCACTGGTTTTAATAGTTGTTTTAGTCCTGAGGCAGAACATTCTGGTGCATGGAGGGTAAAATGTCCGACTTGTCGGACCAACTTGGCAGACATTTCACTTCACAGAAACTTGGCTGCAATTCATTAGAGAGAGAATAATTGTCAAGCACAACACCTCTCGAATAAGACAGATATCTATCTATCTTCCTTACATTTGCCAAGACCTGATTTATTCATTATACAGTACATACACATTGAATATTGTTTAATTAACTAATAAGCTTTTAAACACACAATTGCATTTCTCTCCATCTGTCTGGAATATGAATATTTAAATGCACAATTCATTAAGATGTTGACTTTATAATAATATACTTTCCAGAGGAAAATGTCCATGCATTGAATCAAATGGAGTGAATGTTAAGGAAATGGTTGACATACTTTCTGTGGGGGCAGGAGCCCCTGCCACTTGTGTCCACGGTTGCTGCTCCACCTGCAACTCACATGTCTGTGTTCCAAATGGCACCCTATTCCCTAAATGATGCACTACTTTTGAGCATAGCCCATAGGGCTTACTGACTATAGGGCTCTGGTCAAAAGTAGTGCACTATATTGGGAATAGGGTGCCATTTGGGACGCAGGCACATGATGCCACTCCTCACGGGTCAAATAGCTTCGATCTTACAGGAGTCTGGGAAGTTTCCTTCATCATGTTGACATCATGATACAGTTAGAGTAACACAAGCTCTGTCTGGTGGGATGACTTACATCTCAGTAGACCGTATGTACAGTGGGCCAATGTGTTTACCACGACCTGTGGATGTTTCCATTGTGATAGCTTGTGTAACCTAACCTGTTACATTATAATAACATGTAACCAATGCCTGTAACATTGTAACTTGGCAGACTATTCAAAATCTAGTATTTGACTACAGTGGTTCAGTGTGAGTGAAAAGAGGGCACCAGGGATGGTGTGTGTGTGTCCTAACTACTCTATTTGAAATGGTTTGTCTCTATTGCGTTGGGGGTGTATTTACTACGAACCAAATGGAAGGCAACAAAAGCAAACGGACTGAAAAGGGGACCAACCTACCTGAATTTGTCCAATAGAAACTCTCGTTTGCAGTAAATGTTTGCATTTGCAGTAAATGGTTTCCTTTGAAAATAATTTTGGGGTCTTGGTCTACTGAACATACAGTGGGGCAAAAAAGTATTTAGTCAGCCACTAATTGTGCAAGTACTCCCACTTAAAAAGATGAGAGAGGCCTGTAATTTTCATCATAGGTACACTTCAACTATGTCAGACAAAATTAGAAAAAAAATTGGAGTGAAAACCTCCTTCCATCAGCAAGGGCATTGAAGATTAAACGTGGCTGGGTCTTTCAGCATGACAATGATCCCAAACACACCGCCCGGGCAACAAAGGAGTGGCTTCGTAAGAAGCATTTCAAGGTTCTGGAGTGGCCTAGCCAGTCTCCAGATCTCAACCCCATAGAAAATATTTGGAGGGAGTTGAAAGTCTGTGTTGCCCAGCAACAGCCCCAAAACATCACTGCTCTAGAGGAGATCTGCATGGAGGAATTGGCCAAAATACCAGCAACAGTGTGTGAAAACCTTGTGAAGACTTACAGAAAACGTTTGACCTCTGTCATTACCAACAAAGGGTATATAACAAAGTATTGAGATAAACTTTTGTTTACTTATTTTCCACCATAATTTGCAAATAAATTCATGAAAAATCCTACAATGTGATATTCTGGATTTGTTTTTCTCATTTTGTCTGTCATAGTTGAAGTGTACCTATGATGAAAATTACAGGCCTCTCTCATCTTTTTAAGTGAGAGAATTTGCACAATTAGTGGCTGCCTAAATACTTTCTTGCCCCACTGTAAGTCCATTCTACAGCATGTACCAAACTCTGAGCTCAGATGTTACCTCCAAGTTTTTGGGTCTGTCTAGTCCACAGTCTCCCATCTATCACCATACCTAAAGAAGGTATCCCAGTTAAAATAGTCTGTAGAAATGTCTCCCTTTGTATATATTCATTACCAAGGCTATGAATTAATGTAACAAGAAGGTTATTTTAGGTAGGGTGGAGTTAATGTAGACCTGAACTGGGCACTGAACTGGAAACACACCACACAGTATTATCGCAAAATACCCAGCTTGTCATGTTTCTGACCTTAGTTCTTTTGTTATGTATTTGTTTTAGGTTCGCTCCACCTTAGGCTTGGCCCACTTAGGTGGCTCCTCTGAAGCGGGGACCCTCGCCGCCGACCCCGGACTGGGGACCCTCGCAGCGGGCCCCGGACAGGAGGGCGACTCTGGCAGCTCCGGACAGGAGGGCGACTGGCAGCTCCGGACAGGAGGGCGACTCTGGCAGCTCCGGACAGGCCGGAGGCACAGGACTCACCAGGCTGGGGAGACACACAGGAGACCTGGCTCTGGGAGCAGGCACAGGACTCACCAGGCTGGGGAGACCTGCTGGAGGCCTGGTCTGTGGAGGAGGCACGGGATAGACCGGGCTGTGGGGGAGTACTGGAGATCTGGTGCGTAGCCTTGGCACCACTCTTCCAGGCTGAATGCCCAGTCTAGCCCGGCACGTGTGGGGGAGCTGGAACAGGCCGCACTGGGTTCTCCTGGCGAACTGGGGAAACCGTGCTTAGAGCCGGCGCAGGATATCCTGGCCCGAGGAGACACACTGGAGGTCTGGAGAGCAGGGCTGGCACAATCCCTCCTGGCTGGATCCTCACCAACCTGACTCTGCCACACTCCCCGTGGGCTGCCTCTCGGGCTTCCTTGCCAGCCGTGTTCCCTCAAAACGCTGGTTCCCTTTTCCTGCTGCCTCCGCTCTCCTGGCTGCCTTCACCTGTTCCCATGGGAGGAGATTCCTTCCAGCCAGGATCTCCTCCCATGTGTAGGATCCCTTGCCGTCCAAGATGTCCTCCCGTGTCCAGTCTTCTCTTCCACGCTGCTTGGTCCTTTGGTGGTGGGTAGTTCTGTAATGGCTGTTCGAAGGAGAGGACCAAGATGCAGCGTGGTACGTGTTCATGATTTTATTTAAACTGAACACTGAAATAACAAAGATAACAAAGAGAACGAACGAAACCGAAACAGTTCTGTCTGGTGCAGACACAAAAACAGAAAACAACTACCCACAAAACACAAGTGGGAAAAGGCTACCTAAATCAGACAACGATAGACTCTGATTGAGAACCACACCCGGGCCAAACACACAGAAATAGAAAACATAGAATGCCCACCCCAACTCACACCCTGACCAAACCAAAATAGAGACATAAAAAGGATCTCTAAGGTCAGGGACAATACCCATTTTGATAACAGGTTTCAAACCTGCCATCAAAGCATACCTACACATTTTATCAACATACTCACATACCCACGCTGTGTTGGAATACCCATACATACCGGCCATATTCAACGGGTGTTGAGCGTTCCTAAATTCATCAGTTATTCTGCGAATTTACAAAGCAGTCGATTTAACAGTGTCCATTGAGAATGCACAACGACTATACCATTTAGCTAAGCTAAGAATGATGTGAATAATCAAGTCAATAACCGTTGGGTAGTTAGATAGCATATAGTTAATATACTGGCAAGTTCAATGTATTAGTAGCCAACTAACGTTAGATAGCTAGCTAACATATATTACCAGTACATACTGCTGTAATGATACACTAAATGGTTCATAGGGATAGCTTAACCTCATAGTCCGCCCCATCCCGCATGCGGTATCGTTACTACAGCCTCAAGCTCATTACCATAACGCAACGTTAGCGATTTCTAAAAATCGCAAATGAAATGAAATAAATATGCCTGCTCTCAAGCGTATCCTTTTCTTAACAATCCTGTCATCTCAGATTTTCAAAATATGCTTTTGAACCAGAGAAAATCAATAATTTGTGTAAGAGTGGTGATAGCTAGCTTAGCATTTAGCGTTAGCATTTAGCACGCAACATATTCACAAAAACCAGCCAAGGAATCAAATAAAATAATTTACCTTTGAAGAACTTCAGATGTTTCAATGAGGAGACTCTCAGTTACATAGCAGATGTCCAGTTTTTCCTGAAAGATTCTTGTGTAGGACACATCGTTCCGTTTTGTTACTATGCATTTGGCTACCGAAACTAACCGAAAATTCAGTCACCTACACGTCAAACTTTTTTCCGAAATAACTCCATAATATCGACTGAAACATGGAAAACGTTGTTTGAATCAATCCTGAAGGTGGTTTGGCATATATCTCTCCATTGAAAGCCCAGTCCTTGAAGCAAGCTTTGTTCTCTGATTCGAATGGAAAAATACTGGGACCTGACTTTTGCGCACCAATTGCCACGCAGACACCAAGCGGGACACTTGGCAATTGTAGTCTCTTATGGTCAATCTTCCAATGATATGCCTACAAATACATCACAATGCTGCAGAGACCTTGGGGAAACAAGATAAAGTGTCCGTTCATTCCTGTCGCATTCACAGCCATATAAGGCGATCATGGAAAACGTAGCCTCAGAAATCCTGTTCATTTCCTGGTCGGTCAAACATCTTGGTTTTGCCCGAAGCATTTGTTCTAGGGGACTCACAGTGAAAATCTTTGCAGTTCTGGAAACGTAAGAGTGTCTTCTTTCCAAAACTATCAATTCCAAGCATATTCGAGCATCTTTTCGTGACAAAATATTGCGCTTAAAACGGGCACGTCTTTTTATCCAAAAATGAAATACTGCCCCTATAGGACTAACAGGTTAACTAACAAATTGTCAGTACAAATTGTCATGTATAACGTACTGTAACTTATTTGAAAAGTCACTATTTTTTAAAACTTTTCCAAAGGGGAAAGTCTACAAAACTTTATCTACTGTATTTATCACTGATTCTAGTTTTGGGAACAGAAAACTCAAATCAAATCTTAAATTGATGAGAACATTTGCAGAATGTAGTGAGTGGAAGCCCACCGGCAGGCAGTGGGAGAAGATGGAACGAGATGGATTTTGGCAGACCATAAATGCCAGCGGAATGCTAAAGAACATTAGCCAAATCAACAACTGAAAATCATTTAGCTGATGTCGGCACAGCACATAGAATCGTAATGGGGTTCGGTACAACAGCAGTCCTTGCATAAACTGCATCGTTAACAGGTCTGAGATCTTTAACAAAACGAGAGTCTGGACAAGGCACAATAGCTTATCTTTCTATATCTGTCTTAGCTACCGAAACATGTGGCACCCTCAACTAAATAAATACAACAAAGCCTGTTCTTTAGTCAATTTCACACTCAGAGCACAAAATTGAGGCCCACTATACATGGGGGCTGCACAGTAAGCTCTTTGGGGTGTCACTGCACAGTAAGCTCTCTTGGGGTATGGTCCCTGTCAGCCAATTCTGTTCATATTATACATCTCTTGTCAATGGTGAGAAATTTGCGGTGCAATGTAAAACAGTCTGTAACTGCGAGCAGTTGAGAAAATGTGTCTATAGGGTCATAATGTGACCCATCAATATCCTGTACGTCCTATGCATAGTACCAATCGCATGTAATCCCCAATTTACAGAGAAGATCTCTTCCTGACCAATTTACAGGACAACATGCAGAAGAAATAATTTGACGTTTTATGCATGTGTTATCAACTTTAACAGGTAGGGGCATCGTGAGCAACTCTTTCATAGTCACTCCCGAGGCTCCCACAGCGGTGACTGATTCATTTGACATGGGAGGTTTGGACATAGATTTAGAATGTATGACAGACATTGCAGCGCCAGTTTCTACTAGAAAATCGATTGAATCCCCATTGACAAAGAGACGAACCATCAGCTCCTCATGGGGGTTTAAAAAAATCTTTAATTACATTTCATTTACATTTAAGTCATTTAGCAGACGCTCTTATCCAGAGCGACTTACAAATTGGTGCATTCACCTTATGACCTCCAGTGGAACAGTAGTGCATCTAAATCTTTTCAGGGGGAGGGGGGGTGAGAGGGATTACTTTATCCTATCCTAGGTATTCCTTAAAGAGGTGGGGTTTCAGGTGTCTCCGGAAGGTGGTGATTGACTCCGGTCCTGTTTTGTTCCACCATTGGGGGCCAGAGCAGCGAACAGTTTTGACTGGGCTGAGCGGGAACTGTACTTCCTCAGTGGTAGGGAGGCGAGCAGGCCAGAGGTGGATGAACTGCCCTTGTTTGGGTGTAGGGCCTGATCAGAGCCTGGAGGTACTGAGGTGCTTCCCCTCACAGCTCCGTAGGCAAGCACCATGGTCTTGTAGCGGATGCGAGCTTCAACTGGAAGCCAGTGGAGGGAGCGGAGGAGCGGGGTGACGTGAGATGCTGTCCAAGAGTGTCAACTGTCTCTTCCTCACGTCAGTCCATATGTGGGTTGTAGAGAGTTGTTTTCAGTGGAGGTCTGGTTTTCCTACCTCACCCCGCGGCCCTCTGTTTGGTAGATTCATTTCGACATGTTCATGCGAAACATCCCTCCTTTCCGCCATTGTAACAAGCAAAGTTCCTACCCTGTAGTGGTTGTCGTCCAGCCCATCCGTCAGCACTGGCTCCCCCTCCCCTTCTCTACCCCTTCCTCTTCCCCTCTGTCCATCATTTGGAGTAGCTCCCTGAGCCTGCCACTGCTGGCCCCATCAATGATTTTTAAAAACAGAGTCAATGTGGGCGGTGTACGGAACAGATTTCCACTGCTCATGGGCCGCCTCCTAGGGGTCTGCTGGTACCCCAGTTGTATCAGCTCTTGTTGGGGGTAGAGCTGCGGCTGGGGAGACGGCTGAGAAAGTTGCTGTCGGACAAGGGTATAATAGGGGGGTGGAAAGTCATTATCATCATCACCCCCGTTTCTCCTTTTCTTATCTTCCTCCGTCTGTTTCTTCTTCTTACTTTCTTTCACCAATATTCCTTTAACTTTCCTGTCTGACTGTCTTTCGGCTTCCCTTTCCCACTTTCTAAACCCCATTCTATTTGACATGTCTTGCCTTCTCTAACTTATTTCTAGATTCTGCTAATAACATTTCACTCAATGCCTTTAAATGGATAATCTGCTACCTTGTGCCAGAGTGGTACCAGTGGAGATTTTAGCATGTAAATCTTGGTGGGGCAAGGAAAATGAATAATAATAATTGGGATGCATGCCAGCAGAACTGCACAACACAACACTAAACAATACATTAATTGCACTTTAACAGGTGCCCACAAACTGTTAGGGCCTACATAAAGCTGTCCTAACAGCAGTCCCAGCATCTTACCACTGCTATATCTGGCGGAGCCTTGTCTGGCAGCGAAACAGTTAATTCAGCCTCATTTACTGCCTTTTCAAAAAACATAGCTGATATGGCTGACTTGCTTAAACAAATGTGGTTTCCAATTGCAATGTACAAATGATGGCAAAATGGGACAACAAGCGGATAAGAGGCAATCCGTAATTTCAAGTAAGACATCAATGAGCGAGCTAGGACAGAAGTAGTCTATGTAACTATGTGTTAAGCACTTTTGAAATGTACAGTGACAGAATTCAGAACATGGGCTGTTCTTACAGTGTTCTTCCTGTACACCAAGTCAGAACCGTAGGATAAATAAATGAGCATATAAGCAGACAATGAAAGGTTTACAAAATTTGATGATTACATTTCTCTAAAACAGGTTATTGGTTACATGTGCACCACCAAGTCAACAGTAAGCAAAATTAAGAGGGGTAAATAGACCAAATTATTAGGGTGAGGCAAATGGGCTACTAACAGCTTACTACACAACATACACAGTATTACTTTCTTAGCTACAGTATACATATCTCCCTGGCATATTACATAATTTCAGCAGCATACAAGACATTTTTGGACTCACCTTGTGGTGCTGTGCTCACTTGAACAGGAAAGTGGAAAGGCGGTCCTTCATGGGCAAATTTTGTCATCAAAGTCTGGCAATCTCTGGATTTATGGTGTTTTCAAGAGAACTGGAAACTCTGAAAAAAACATGGTTGAATCATGATGACGTCATTGATCTTCAAGTCATAGTTCTAGAAAGAGGCCCAAGTTCCCAACTTACAATTCCGAGTTGGATGACTGTTCAACACACATTTCCCAGATGGAGTTAATTTTTTCCGGAATTCCCAGTTGTCTTGAACTCACTGAAGTCAAGCACATATCATGCTTCATTGACAGCATGGCCAATGTTGAACGTTTATTATTTTAAACTTAGAAAAGAGACACAATCCCAGATTTGGGACCACACAACCACTCCACTGAATAGCAGGCTAGTGATTGCTTTGCAATGCTTGCAGTTAGCCACTGTCACTGATTCTTTCCAAACCACTCATTGTTGAATTAGCGATTTCCAACTTGTTGTGTAATGTTATTGTCCAATGGCTGATGAGCACCGATACATTTTATCTATAATTTCTCATCATTAATTCTCTTCATATGACAAGGATTAAAAATGGTTTTACAGTCCAATCAAAGCTACTGTAGATATAACGTGATTTGACGTCATTTTATCTGTGGCAAATAGCCTTGAGCAAAACAACAGTGTTTAATTAAGAACGTCTTCCTTCTTATAATTCAAATGAGATCATTTTTTTTATTTTTTATTATTCTCTGTCATTTTACATTTTATACCCACATGGAAGTTATGCAAATTTCCCATGTAGGTTTACATTTATAGCTGGTTTCAAAAACCAGTACACTGATTAATACATTTTCTTTAAAAAAACGTTTTTTTTACCTGCAGGAATATATATTTTTTTCTATCTCAGGATTGTGCCCTGGGATCACATAACTCGTAACCCTGTCATATCCTCCCATGGACACTTATCTGCTTCAACAGAGAAACAACCTCTGTCCCTGAACAGGATACTTCTGTTTCAACAAAAATATCCCATTTGGAGATGTTCATGCTCTTACAGGATCACCCTGCATCAACAGCCTAACCTGTTGAAACGGGTTACGGGGCTGGCAGGATTCCACAAAGATCCACAGGTCTTGTTAGTGGCTCTTCACTAAGAGGCTAGTACAATCAGTCTTCACAAGCAGTTTTAATTCTCAATGTATCTCAATGGCACATCACACAGGTGAAAGCACAATTAACTAGTATAAAAAGAGTCACAAGCAAAGTGTACACAATACTACAAAGCATGAATATACATTTAGCAAACACTTACATTTAACCTGCGAATGAATACAGTATCAAAACACTAGAAGGACCTTACTGGTGGTCTCTAAGACCACACAGCTACCTAACAAATTGAAGTCAAGATTACAGATGGCAAGAAATGCACTGCCATTGTTATGTTCCTAGCCAGTAGGTGGCGACATGCACACTCAATTGTGCGAACAGCAATATATTGTTGAAGAAGAAGGTGATGGCGCATTTAAGCCCTGAACAATGCCTGACAGGCAACTCTGTCTCCCAGGCTGCGCGTCGCCCCCAAGACCACAGCCAATCGCATTCAAGGAACATAGCAGCTAACTTGGCTAATCTTGTGAGCTAGCTAGTTAACTAGGTGGTCTTGCTGTCTATGGTATCTAGGCAGAATCCTGACTTATCAGCCTCTGAAGCTGCTATTGAATCTGATCAATTTCTAAGGCTGAAATTGAATCTGATCAGGAATGGAGCTAACTTACTCTGTAAATGTAATCCACAAAACATGAACTGTCTCTTATAATTATACACAAATCAGTTATGCAAGTTAACAACCAGTACAGATAACAAGCTAGTTTGCTAACAAGACTACATAGCTAACTAGTTTGCTAGTTTGCTTACAAGACTAGCTGAGTTAGCTACAGTGTTACTTGCATGCGATTTGCTGTGTTCTTGGGGGCGGCACGCAGCGAAGGAGACAGAGCTGCCTGTCGGGCATCATTCAGGGCGTAAATGCCCACAAGCATGGGTGTGTAGGGCAGACTAAAC